>NC_022017.1:44471540-44491190 GCF_000317375.1 Microtus ochrogaster | reverse complement strand
GCCACCATCGCCCGGCTTCCATGATATAATTAATTAAAAAGTTTTAATGAAGAAAAAACAATCCCGGAACATTCTTGGAAATTGTCTAAAAATTGAAAGAAAACACTCAATTAACCCAGCACAATTAAGAGCAGTACCAGGATGCTAGCTGTGCCAAAGGGTAATAACCTCTCCTCCTTAACCCTTCTCCAAAATCCCTGCTTCTGGTTTTTCACAAGGCATCGATCTCCACTAGCTGAGTTGTTGGGCTTCCTTCTGGCAAATAGTGACAGGCGAAGAAGCAGAAGGTTGCAATGAGATTTAAAACAGCTTGGGCACATGGCCCAGGGCTCATGGTGTGCTGAGAGCTGAAGTCATCTTCCAAGAATTTTTTTAAACAACAACTACGAGAAAACTGTCCTGAGACACAATTCTTACAGTCACTTTCGTGAGACTGGCTACAGTCATCACATCAGGTGAAATCATAAAAAGATATATAAAATAAAATCCCCTGCAGCCCTCACTTGCATGACAACATTTTTATATTGTCCCACACCCTAAATCTTAGCTTTAGCAGAGAAAGATACATGTGATGAAACCTATTTCCAGGAAAACTTGGCAAAAACTCTGCTGCCTGGGTGAATATGTTCATGTTATACAGATGTGGCCTCTTACTTAGAAGGGATTCCCCTTCAGTGCCAGGTTGGGGGATCCCAGAAGACCGGAAAAGAAAGAGAGCCTGGTTTTAATATCTTCAATGTTGATTCTAAGGCATTCTCACTTTTATTGCTTACCTCGATTTCCTCCAGATTTTTGATGAATGAGATCACACACACAGACACACACGTATGTGCACGCGCGCGCGCACACACACACACACACACACACACACCATCAATTCCATCAATTACCACTTGTATCCCAGCTTTACTCACCAGATTCTTAGACATCTACTCTGTTGCCTGGCAGACTTGCTGCCCTTAATGTGGCTTTTGCTATGTCTAAAACTGTCAATGACTTCTAACCACAATAATATCAAATCCATATCTTAGGTTTTCTGGCCCTCCACAAACTAATTTAACTAAATTGCTGTTGTCTATGCTTCCTTGCCACAACACTTAAGAAACCATCAAAACTGTCAAGTAAATTATTTGATGAGAAAGATATACTGTTATTTCCTAAGTTCGCAAATGTGAAAAGTTCATTCCCTTTCAAACACAGCTCCTAACATGCAGCTTATGGTGCCCAAGCCATGAAACACCAACTAGAGGAAACAAAATCTATACCTTTCCAATGAAAACTACTGAAATAAAAGGTCTCAACAATGAATAATTTTAAACTCTGAAGGAAGAAATGAAGAAAAAATGCTAGAAGATATAAAGCTCTCCAATATTCATGCTTCGAAGGAACTAATTTTATATAACCGGTCATCCTTCCAAAAGCCTCATACAGAGTCAATGCAAACACAGTCAAAATCCCAAGGCTATTCTTTAAGTACATATAAGAAGCAATCTGAAATTTATATGGAAACACAAAAGACTATGATCAGCCAAGGAAGGATGAAGAAAAAGACAAATGCTATAGATACCACCATCCCAAATTATGCAAAAGAGTGATACTATTAAAATATATGCACCATGGATCACACACACACGCACACACACAATAAAACCCACAAATGTCATTGGACTAGAAAAAAACCCAGATGTAAGCCTATACATCAATACATGATAGAGATTTCAAAATATACATAAGAGAAAAAACAGTAACTTCAACAAATCTTGCTGGGAAAACTGAATTACAACATGCAAAAAAGGCAAAAAAAAAAAACTAGATACTACAAGATCTCCTCAGTAAATTGGGAGCATGGGGACCTTAGGAGAGGGTTGAAGGGAAAAGGAGTGGCAAGGAGGGGAGCAGAGAAAAATGTAGAGCCCAATAAAAATTAAAAAAAAATTAAAAAGAAACTAGATACTTATTTTACATGATCACAACCCAACTTCAAAGGAATCAAGACCCTGAATTACAATAGAATATCCAGAAACTGCAAGAAGGCAGAGTAGGGAATATTTGTCAAGGTCATGCATAGGTAAGGACTTTAAGAAGAATACTTCAGTAGGACAAAAAAAATAAGACCAGTAATAAATATAATCACACAAAACTAAAAAGCTTCTGAACCAAATGGGAACTGCCTATTAGTGCAAAAGCAGCTCGCAGAATGGGAGAAACTCTCTTCCAACTATAAGTTCAGCAATGCATTAGTGTCAAGAATATTAAAAGATTAGTAAGAAGGCTAAACATCAGGAAAATCGGCAACTCAGCTTAGTTATGGTCTATCTATGGAACTGAACAGAAATAGAAATGTACACTAAACAGATGGACATGCGGAAGGTAGCTGAGGACGAGGGAAATTAGCAGGCCATTAACCAAAATGAAGGGTGTGCAAAAGCATATAGAGACCTATTATTCTGTCATTCAACTAAAAATATAACTGGAGGGCATGAGAGAACACGTATTATATGAAAGAATTGTAGGATAGTGAGGCTTAAAAGTTTAAGCAGAGACGGAGGCAAAATGATGAGTGTAGAAAATGAATAGAATACCAAAAGCAGGAATGCATGAAAAAGCTTTACAGAGGTAAACTGGTTTGCAGGCTATTAAAACTCTAAGTGAGTGGAGGAACTTTGCATGGGTGGACAAAATAGACCCAGAAGGCAAGGGTTATAGGAAAACAATCTCAGTATCAGGTGTGGCCTTCTTTCCTATGGATTATTGGTCATTGAGACCTCAGAGGGAGGCCCTGTAACACTTCAGAGTGTTGCCATTGATCTTGGATGCCTACCATAGAATGTATGGCTTGAGCCTAATGGTGAAGACACCACTTGTTTTGGTTGTATAACAAAGACAAATCAAGCTCAAATTGACTGGCATCTTTTTTGCCTTGCTGTCAAGATTTCATAGTGCCAGAAGAGGCTATGCAGGTCACCGGAAATGACAAGGAATCAACGGACTTAACCACTGCTAGAGCACTGACATAGCAAGAAAACCCTCCTCCCTTTTCCCTGTGGTCAAGTGCTTAAGAAGTCGCTCATCTAATTTTCACAATGTTAAAACATGGTTTTGCAAAGTTACATGAATGAAATAACATGGTCTAAACTTTTGTATCTGTTTCTTTGTTTTATGTTAATTTTGTTTTTATTATTTTTATTTTAGAGACTTTTCTATTGTTTACTTTGAAATTGCATGCCTTTGTTCACCTGTCCTCGATAATATCCATGTGGCAAGTCTGCATAATGATGAAGACATCTGAATTATTTTACTTCTGGGTGATTATTAATAAATGCCTTTGCATATTCCTTTGAGTGGCTTTTGGGGAGCATGCACATATTCCATTATGAATCTAGAATAGACAGACACTTTGAGGTCCCTGAGATTAGGTACTAGCCATTTGCTTGGTATGATCACAGAGTTTTCAAAGCAGCTATAATAACTTGTAGTCTCTCTAATATGGCATGAGGGAGTCTGTTACTTTTCTTCTCTAATACTTAACATTGTCAGGCAAAAACTTTGAGTAATTCAGATAATTGAGGTGAGCAGCTTGACATGATTTTAATTAGCATTTCATTAATAATAAATATTGTCAACACCTTTTCTTAGGCTTTTTGCTCACATGGAAACCTCATTTGTGGAAGGCTTTGTGAAGTCTAACACTTGTGTAAGTTATGGTTCTTAGATTTGCATAATTGATTTATAGAAATTTGTATATACTGGCTACAACTTCCCTATGAAATATATGATTGAAATATCCCTCTGCCATGTTGTTTGAACTATCATACATAATAAGACCTCTTGAAGTGTAATTTTAATTTTAATAATTAAAATCATTTTAATCAACGCTAATCCACCTACAATTTCTTCTGCTGCTAGCCATTATGTGTATGGGAAGTCAGGCTTTAAAAACCTTTGTTTTATCTAAGAACAAGAAAGGTTTTTCTTTCCTGTTACAGACCTTGTGATTAGATTAGGTTGATGCACATCCTGAATTAATTCTGATGTATGCTGTGCGAAGTGTTAGGTAATTATGTAAATTTATGCAATTAATCTTAAGACACTTGTCAGAAAGGCTTCTTATATCGCAACTGTGGTTCCTTGTGGTAAGTTAATAAAAATGCTGAGTTTATTTCTAGGTATTATACTGGTTTGGTTTGGTTTTGTTTTTCTCTTTGATAACGTTTGATTATAATTGTGGCAAAACCATGGATTTAAATTTACTTACTGCTTGGATTTTAGCGACATTAGCATGTGTTTAAAACATTACGACATTTCTTTCCTATTTTCGAGCATTTGCATACCTGTGAAAATGTGTAGAATATGTACTTAGAATTCTGTAAATCTATAGTGTTTTTGTAAAAGAATTTAAGAATAATTTGAAAATAGCAAGTCTTCCAGACGCTGTACCTGGTATGTATTTCTATCTATTAGGATATTTTTTAAAATGTTTTCCCATAGAGCACTTCACAGTACAGGATGACCTTTGTTAAATTAAATCTGAAGTTAGATATTTTAGATAAATTTTTAACTATAAAATATTTTTATAATTCAATTCCTAGTTACTTTTCAGTAGTAGGTAGAAATAGAGTTGAATTTTTGTTACTTAATAGCTCACAATATACAAGTATTCAAATAATACACTCAGTTTTTATTAACAATATTCTTTGAAATGTCACATGTCTAAAATAAAATTATTCACATACTATGGAAGTTATTTCAAGTAGTCTATTATCATTTTATGTGTAATAGTATTAAAATGATTAAGGAAATCAGTTTCTCATATCTGACTTTTGATATAGTTATTTCACTATATTCACTAGTGATAGTTATTTCACCATTAAATAAAATTGTGGATATTTTCACTTTGCCATCGATATTATTGCTGATAATATAGCTCAAATGTGACTTTTATGGCAACATTATATGAATTTTACCTTTTAAATATGTGCCAATTTATGATCTACTTCCAAATTTTAAGTGTCAATTCATTCTTGAAACCAGCTCAAGGTGATCATCAATAGTATATTTTCATATGTTTCTGAATTTACTTTCTGTATACTGTTTAGATTTCATTGCATGTATGTTCGTGAGATATTAATCTATAATGCATTTTTCATTCCTGCATGATTTTCATATTAAGGTCATGTTGGAACCACAAAAGCATTGGCAAGTGTTCATTACTTTTCTATTCTTTGGAAATACTTAAGATTGGGCATTTCATAATGTTTGATGGAATTTACCAATAAAGATATTTGGATACTTACATACTTTTGTAACCCAAATTCAGTATTATTGTTTTGCTATTTAATTGTATTTTAATATCAACTCCAAATGCTTTTCAATGACATCTTCTCTGTGTTATACATATTTTAACCTATGGGATATGTGTTATAATTTTTAAATTTTGACACAGGTAATTTGAAGCTTTATTCCTGATAAAAAGCCAAAGATTGGTTTAATTTTCTGCACTTTATTAATTTTTTTAGAACTAGAATTTTATATTAAAGTCTGCCTATGCGATAGCTTAGCAGATAAAAGTGACTCTTGCTGAGCCCAAAAATCTGATTTTGGTCTCAGGGATCTCAAAGATGACATGAGAGATCTGGCAATTGGTCATCTGACCTCCACTTCCCTGCCTTGGCAGGCAACACTCACTAATAAACACATAAATAAAAGTTTGAAAATGTCTCACCAACATGACTATCTAAACATGACCTACACCCCATATGAGATGACGCCCACAGACATGCCAAAGTTGAGGTGGGAAAGTCCACAAGTCCCCAACCTAACACAAAGAACTATAGGCAACTAAGGGATTGGAGAAATATTTTCTCCAGTGAAGAGTACACATACTGGTTATCCAGTATGAAATGATCAATCCTGAAACATTCATATAGGTAACATTATAAAATCTGAGCAGGTTACATTTAGAAATATTTATGTATATGCATATATACATGTCATAATCGCTAGTGAAAAGAGTTGGTCTAAATTTGAAGAAGAGTAAGGGGGTGTACAGGGGAAGATTTGGGGGGAGAAAAGTGAAGGGAGAAATGTAATTTTTTTAGAATATCAAAAATAAGAGAAAGCATTTAAGGAAATTATATAATCAAAACAGTTATAAACATAATAAGAGATACAGACCTTAGATTTTGTTCTCGATAGCCTCCACTGTCGACATTGTTGCTTTCCTTAAGTAGCTTTGCAACACCATTCCAAAGCCCTTTGTCCTGAGACCTTTTCTAGGCCCTTTCTTTTGATTCAGGCAATTGTTTTCTGATGTGCTCACTGGCCTCTTTTGTGTTCCTCTGATACATCTACTTTATGTTTTTATTTTTAGCCTTTATTCATTTTTATAATTGTTCTTAGTGTACAGATCAGTCTCATGAAAGTTATTCAAATGTGGTTAGTGCATGATGCAGTCCAGTATTCCACTGGAATAATCCGGTCTCTCACACACAATTCTGGGATAAGAGCATCTGAAATGAATTTGTGTGCAGTGTGCTTTTGCTTTACAGACTTTCCCTCTGATTTTTTTTTTTTTTTGTTGCATCTAAGAAGGGATGATTGTTCAGTGAGAGTGGATTGACTTTCTTTCCTATGCTTTATGTATTGGGTTACACATAAACACTGTTTTAAAAACGAGGCAATAGTATTATTGCTAAAGCCAACATTATTGATTAGCTCACGCTGAAAATAAATATTTTGTTTCTCTCTAGCTACATAACAAAACATCTCCAACATGTGGCTTCAAACAACGGTTATTACTTCAGTATGTGTCTTGTTTCTAGGACTTAACTGGGATCAGCTACTAGGTCCTTCAGATATCTTACATAATAGCAGTCAAAAATGACAGAAGCTAGGGTCATCTGAGTCCTTGTTCACTTACACATGTAAGGGTAGACATCCGAGAACCAAAATATGTCTTGGACATATTTTTCACCTGGGAACTTTAGTCTGTGCTGTGGTTTGAATGTATCCATGATTGATGGTTTGTTTTAATTGTCAAGATTACTTAATCTAGACTCACCAAAGAAAGGTCTCAATGAAGGTTTGTACAGATCAGGTTGAACTGTGAGCATGTCTATGGAGAGGCATCTTTATTGTGCAAATTAATGTGGCTCTTCCAACCTAAAAGTAGACTGCAAAATTCTCTGGGTTTGGGCCCCGAACTGTTTTAGAGCAGAGGAGGTAAGCTGAACAGTGAACATGCATGAATCTGTCTCTGCCATGTCTTGACTCGGGATGCGTGATATAAGCAGTTGTACGAATCATGCTACATGGAATTTCTTGCTGTCGTGAACTGTACCATAGAATTGTGAGCTTAAACCTTTTCTCTCCTAAATTGCTCTCTGTTGTTAGATTGTTTGTATCACAATAGAAAGAAAACATCGCCTAAAACAGTACCTTAGAAACTTAAGACTTAATTTGAAAAGTGTTGGGAGACGAACCACAAACTGACATTGTTAGGGAATGGGAACTCAGTCCTGATGAGCAGACCTATGATGTTTCTATGGGAATGGAGTCTTGACTGTGGGACGTTACAATGAGGAAGATTCTCCCTCCCTCTCACTTGGTGTCTCTCCTCCATCCTTGCTTTCACTCTGGTCCTTGTCTTCACATTTCTTCTGCCCCAGGCTCATCATAGCCCTTTAGTGCTCCTAACATCTCCTGCCTCTGGCTTCCTGACTTTGATGATACAGCAGGGACCTTGGCAGAATACTACCTATTCACAGCAGGCTTTTTAGTTTCCAGAATTAAGAAACACATGATTGCCCTTTATGTTACCCAGTGTCAGATATTCTGTTGTAACAGCATGAAGTAGACCAAGAAGGGTGACTATGTATTCTCTCCAACAGGAGGCTTCAGAGAATCACATTCTTACAAAGATGCTTAGAGCTCAAAAATTCCATTTTCTTTTGGAATAAATCATCAAACCTTTCTATCTATGCTTCAGAAGTGATATGATGCCATTGTAACTGTATTATTGAGTGAGGTTCTTGCTCAGGCCAGCTACAGAAATACAGAAATATAGAAATATAGCACATTAACAGTACTGACATAGGCTCTAATATCTTAAAGGTCCATCCATAAAGGACTTCATTAAAGTAATTAATTTTCTAAATACTATCACATTAGGAACTTGGATTTTAACATATAAAGTTTGGAGAGACATGGTTTGCAATAGAATAGAACAAAGGTATAACAAGTTCAAACTACTAACAATATTGGTTCCCAAAACTAAATCAGAATTAAAATTTATCTTAGAGAATTTATAGAATTTATAGAATATCTTATAGTTATTTTATATATATGAACAGAAATTATAAATATTTTAAAGGAAATTATAAGAGAATGACATTATGTGTAATCTAAATGATGTTATATATTTATTTTGCATATAAACACATAAAAATGATTACAAGGACATACCCAAAAAGCGTACAACTTGGAAAGAAATTACATAAAGCCCCACCAGTCAATGTATTCTTATTAAGTGATGTCTGTATAGTCACAATTGCACCTATACGAGAAGATACACCTTTAGCAATACCATTACCTTTTAATTATAGTTAAACTACGTGGAATTTCATTGACTTGATATTAAGGTCAGTCATTGACTGTATTCACCATTTCTAGCTACTTTGAACTGGTAGACATAACTTCATTTCTACACTACTTACTCTATATTCTACCTTCTCTCATATTTTCTCATACTATTGAGTTTCTTTATCAGTCTTCCAAGAAATCTGTATTCTTAGAGATCCAATTTCTTGTACGTTGATAACACTTTTAGTAAGCTGTTATTTTAGCTGTCACTACAGTAGATTAGCTGCATGCTTTGTGTAGTCCTATATTCCCCTTCTGTTTGCTACCAACCCCTTTCTTCTTGGTAATCAAGATCAGTCTCCTCATCCTTTACAAGATATACTATCTAAGCATATTACTTTAACACCGTAAGGAGCTTGGAAGACTAAAAGAACATCATTACTTTGACTTTGTAAAGCAGCAATTGACTGCAGTGCAACACTCATTGGAAACAACAATCTTCAAAACAACATTAATTAAAGGAAAGAAAGGGAACTGAAAAGTGATGTATTGAACAAAATAATGAAGAGTTCACTTCTAATTTTGCTTCTTTTATTATTACACATGATTTATTAATCCAATGCTATCAAATTTTCTTTAGGATCATATGTTGAGCCTTTTTGTGTTTCTAATGATTATTATTATTAGAAGGCATAACTGTTGGAATTTCATAACTAGTTTATGGGATTTTTTAAATTTCTTCCTATTGAATAACTAGATTCCTTCTAAATACTTGCTGTTATGACTAAATAATGGTGATATTAGTTGTAAATATTTGTATAAAATAAATAGTATTTAGCAGGTAGTGGACATGGCAATTTATCATAATGTAAAAAGTCACCATTAGGCAAGGAAGTTTGCAAAGGTGATGATAGACTTGAGAAACAATGAACTAAATATTTCTGAGATTTGTATGATTATACAAGAATAGACAACAGAGAAAGCTTACCATAAAACACTTAGAAACTATATTTTGGGGAATTTACATAGTATGTAGTCTGTATTGACTAAAATTGTAGATTCACTAATCTCCAGATCATTTCAATGTAGCAAATAATTTCACAATGTTGGTGTATTTATTTCCTCCTAGTAGAAATGGGATAGTAGTGTCAACCTTACTGGAGATGAGATCAAACTTAATATTTAAAAAGTATCTACCATGTTATCAGCCATATAAATCTATCAACACATTCAAATAATTATCATCTTATTACTATCCTCACCATTATTATCATTAATCATACTATTTATATATAGTTAACAAACTTGACTGAGGCCTCATTTGGGGAATGCAAAAAAGTAATATTAACATTATTAAGATACTGTTGACTTTATCATCTTGCAGTTTCAGCAACAAATTATTGACTCTGTGACCATGGATTTATTATTAAACATTTCTGAAGCTCGGTCTTCTCCAGTGAAAAATAAAGACGTACATACCAACCATATATAATTCCAATCATGATAACTTAAATAATGGGAAATAACACATCATAGAACCCATTTCATTTATTTAGTAATGAAACTTACATTATTATTAAAGTTTTCTTAGTCCCTTTCCAGCTATTGTTTAAAAAATTGTGGTTATTATTAGATCTTCCTCCAATAAAGAGCCCAATATAATCAGGGTTTTTTTTAAATAATGCGCAGAAGGGTCTCCTTGAAATATTAATACTCACTTTACAGTCAAAGGTTATGAAATAACAAAAATAAGAAAGGATACAGAATTTGTATGTGTGGAAGACAGGTTTCATCTGTTTACTAATCTGAGGATTTTACTGATCCTATTTTTGAGTGGAGAGCTTGATTGGAGGAAGACAAACAAACAAAAAAAACCCCAAAAAATAAAACAAAAACACCCAACCCCTTTCCCAGTGAGACATCAAGGAAACAAAAATCTACTAGTTAGGGAAGGTGACATGACCGTCAGCTGACCATTGATCTCTCACTGAAGTGTTCCTAATGCTTTACCCATCTATGCTGATCAGTAAAACCACTAAAACAATACCTGCCTCTCCTTTGACTGTGGTCTTGTCTACCACATACAGACAAATACTTATACCTCTAATAAAAATTAAACAAATTATTAAAAGAAATTTGAAATGGAGTTATCCCATAACAGGGGAACAACACCTCTCCCAGATGACACAGACTACCAAATAAAAAGCCCAGTGCCTAATGTGTCACCTCCTTTTAAAATCTTGGCCACTTGGATATAACTGACTCCCACAAGACCCTAAGTTTATGTGTGTTATTTTTGTATTCAAGCAGTCAATGTTTGAAAATCAATATTACAATGATCATGGTTGCTGAAGATGAACTGTATAACATTCTTCATAGGTATAACAGAGTTAAGATGGATGAGTCTTGAGATTTCTGCTTGCTTCTCTTTGGAGACCTGAAATTCTAGTTTCTTTCCAAAAATTTATCTTAATCCTAATGACTTCATATTTTAAAGATATTGGTAAATATTTTTGTGTCATAAATGGTAAAGATAATAAAATCAATAAAAAGGGAAGTTAAATATCTATTTGTTTAATTATACTTTTGAAGAAAAATTGGTTTTAAAAAGTAATTGATACAATGAAAGTGTTCTTTATATAGAGTATAAAACTTATGTTGATGTGTAAATTTTGCCTTCAACTAATGAAATAAATGTATTCCAGATCTAATTTTGTCTCCTAAAAAATTTGAGAATATTTTTTCAACATTATACCGAGATGAGACATGAAGAAAGGAGGACATGTGGTATGGAAATTTGTTGATTTCGAGGCATCAGTGGTAGTTTTCAATGGACCTTCTGGTTGTCAGTCACAGATTCCTCCAGGAATCTATTGAAATCTTTGGGATGTGTCTGAGATAGCTGTAGACATATGCATACAACTACTTACCAATACACAACCATAGAATACGTTTTATAAGTTTAAGTATTCACAGACTGCACCCTCCTTCCCAAATGAAAGGAATCCACAGGCACACCCCCTCCCATAGAGAACTGAAAGTTTGTGTTGGGATAGTTCATCTACTCAAAGTAATGAAAAGGACAGCTACGCAGAGAGAGACACATTGGTAACATTAGAAGTATGTATTCATCACAGGGTGGGCCATGTAAAGGCATGGTGAACTCTGCTAACAAGGAGACAGAGGCCGCCTTCACAAGGAGGAGACTCTGGGATGACTCTTGCAGAATGAGCTCAGGGGTCAAGACATCTCTCTGGGCTTAAATTTCCCAATTTGCAAAGCTCAAGAGTAGAAGTTCTGTGAGGTTCTTCCCAGTCAATTTATCTCTTTATGCATCTCAGATGACATCATAATCCAGTGTCCTTCAACCCATTGGCAATTCACGATCCTATTCTTTATCATCATCCCGATTCTGCTCTAACACTTGCCTCTACTATTTATATGATGAGAGAGAGAGAGGGGGGGCAAATTTTACACAATTTTAAGGAGATTCCATGATTTAAGACATCTTTTATTTTATTAGAGAAACTACAGTTTTAAAAAATCATTTTTCTGAACCAATTCTCATCTCTGCTACATCTTTGTCAGTAAGGGAAGTGTGTCACCCATGCTGCTGGCAGTAAGAGAAGGGTCACTGAAGAGGGACCACGCAGGAGAGGAACACATGAAAGCACTTCTCAGAGAACAAAATCTCTTACGTTTGACTTGAGCAAGTGTTTTGTTTTTGTTTAGGAATCATAGAAACTGCAAGTGAGCAAGCTGTATTGGGTCATCTAACCATCTCTCTGGGGAGCTCTGAGTTACAGCAAGAGATTCATTCAATTCTTTTGAATTTCATATGGAGACTCCATTGGGTTTTTTTTTTATTGAAAAAAAAAAAATTCTGCCTCCTCCCAGCCTCCCATTTCCCTCCCTCTCCACCCACTCCTCTCCCTCTCCCCCTACTCCTCTCCCCCTCCCTCTCCAGTCCGAAGAGCAGTCAGGGTTCCCTGCCCAGTGGAAAGTTCAAGGTCCTCCCCCCTCCATCCAGGTCTAGGAAGGTGAGCATCCAAACTAGCCAGGATGGAGATAAAGCCAGAGACCCACATTGGAGCACAGGAATGAGCTCCCAAGGTCCCAATGAGGAGCAGAAGGAGGGAGAATGTGAGCAAGGAAGTCAGGACCACGAGGGGTGCACTCACCCATTGAGACAGTGGGGCTGAACTATTGGGAGCTCACCAAGGCCAGCTGGACTGGAACTGAAAAAGCATGGGATAAAACCGGACTCTCTGAACAAGGTGGACAATGAGTGCTGATGAGTAGCCAAGGACAATGGCACTGGGTTTTGATCCTACTTCATGTTCTAGCTTTGTGGGAGCCTGGCCATTGGGGGTTTTTAACCACACTTTGGACAATCAGTCCATGAATCAAGTCAGTGTTGCATGAATGTGACAGTAACCTTGTAAAAACAGGAGAAAAGAACCTCCAACAAAAACATCCTTGGCAGTAGCATGGATGTGGAAGCTCCGGATCTTTATTTGGTGCAACAATGTTAAGACTGAGTGGATGTGGGAGAATTGTGTTTCTCACAGCTGATTTCACAGGCAGTGTCATATATTATACTGAACTAAGGTGGAAGGCTGTTCTGTTCTCCTATTATAAATTCAGTCCTAAATGTTATACGTCCCTTGGTTTATTTCTAAATGTATTAAGGTTTTCACATATTAAATATTACTCTAGATACTATAAAGTCACAAGGCACTTGTTATTTTGTGTTTTCTAGAACAATGTAGATTATTTCTAAAGCTACCTAAAACAATTAATATCCTATTTTTAGTGTTTTATGTGTTATCTTTATATTAAATATTTGTCATGAGTTTTCTCCACCATTCCTCAGAAAATATGATTTTTTTATTGATTTTTGTTCAGCTCTACATTTTTCTCTGCTTCCCTCCTTGCCTCTCTCCTCCCCTTCAATCTTCTCCCAAGGTCCCCATGACCCCAACTGAATCGGGAGATCTTGTCTTTTTCTACTACCCATTTAGACTAGATCTATGCAAGTCTCTCTTAGTGACCTCATTGTTGTCTAAGTTCTCTGGGATTGTGGTTTGTAGGCTGGTTTTCATTGTTTTATGTTTAAAAACCACTTATGAGTGAGTACATGTGATAACTGTCTTTCTGTGTCTGGATTACCGCATTCAAAATAATGCTTTCTAGCTCCATCCATTTTCATGCAAAATTCAAGATGTCATTATTTTTTTCTCCTGTGTAATACTCCATTGTATAAATGTACCAAATTTTCCTTATCCATTTTTCAGTTGAGGGGCATTGAAGTTGTTTCAAGGATCTGGCTATGACAAACAATATATTTATTTCTATTAAAGATAAAATGAAAAATTCCCAGGGCTGGAGAGATGGCTCAGAGGTTAAGAGGGCTGGCTACTCTTCTAGAGATACTGAGTTCAATTCCCAGCAACCACATGGAGACTCACAACCATCTATATTGAGCTCTGGTACCCAATTCTGGTGTCCAGGCATACATGCAGACAGAACACTGTCTGCATAATAAATAAACAAATCTTAAAAATATATACTGTGTGAAGTTCTCAAACAATAAACAAAAAGAAAAAGAAAATTTTGAAATTCCCAAACCAGGATTTAAAAGGTCTTTACTAATTTAGCAACAGTGTGTGACTGGGTAGATGTTTTAGCTTGGACATGTCTGATGACAAAGCTCTGAGTTCTTACATTATGCTATGTATCAGCCAGAGAAATGTGCTAGGGGATTGTTGGGAAAGTAGAGAATGTAAGAGCTTTTCAGTAGCTGTTCCTTAGACAGAAGACTGGTTTTTCATGCCTCTTAGGTACATAGGAAACGCGTACAGCAATATATGGATAATGTAGAATAGCGGTTTCAGATCCTCACTAAACTTAGTCTCTTGGTGTTTTGCTTATTTTTGTTGTTGATCTCTTCTGCTCTACGAATGATATATAAATCTATATATCATTTCAGTGTCCTCATCTCTAAAATGTATATTTGAACGATCTGGCCTTCATAGAGAATATGTGAAGTGTTTTTAAATAGATATACAAAAATGCAGAAATTACCTAGAATCTGGCATGTGATTCACTATTGATTATACTACATGATTACATGCAATTTTATTGTTTATGATTTATCTCATTGCAGATGTATCCTTAATATTTATCCTATCCTATATTTATAGTTTTTAGTTTTAATATTCTAATTATATTTGTATGCTCCAAACTTAAGCATTTGTTTTGATTTAAGCTCTGCACACAATATTTGTTCTTTTGAACCTCAAATCTCTTTATCTTACATCTATGGATAAAAAGAAAAGCTTGAAGAAAATTCTTGTGAATTAACATATCGAAGTATATACTTCTTCCCAATCTTGAGAGCATATCCTCCATATATGAATCTCGTGCTTGTTATATTCTCAGAAAAGCACGAAGGGAGTAAATGATTCGTGATTTCTTTGGAACGCTGGTAAACATAAGATGGCTGCCCTTGGGGAAAACACGGATCTCATCATTCCCTCTGATCAAATGGTTTGTTTGGTTTGGTTTGTTGCTTGTTTGTGAGCAATTCTAAAGGTTAGGTGGTCTTTTGCATCACTTAGGACACATTAAAAGACTATTACACTTAGACTTGTGAAAATGCATGTTACATGTAATGAACTTTTTCAATGTCCATTAGTGCTTTAAATTTAAGCCTGATAGAATATGAACATGAAAAACAATAAAACCCCCACAGTGCCTATATTCAGTGACAATTTTAGGTTGTTGTGTTTGGTTCTAATTTTTTTCTGTGAGTAGTAACATTTGTCCTATTTGAAACTTGGTCTCTTCCACTTACACAGTATAATTTTGAAGGGCAGTGCTTTATCAGTAAAATATTCCCGCAGGCCCAGTACAGATAATTTCCTAAAATAATGCTATATCAATTACGCGGAGTATAAAACAATTTAATGATGACACCAGATTGTTTAGTGGGTGTGTATTTTACATCCTATTGAGCCACTCTCATAACTGCTGCACATTTTTTATACTACCTTTATTTATTTGTACATATAACAATAGCAATATGAACATGTTCATATAAATAAATCGCTATTGTATATTGAAAGCGGCTGGTCAAGGGTTTGACCCTGCAGAAGCAACACAGAATAAATCATAACCCATCCTGTGAGGTCCTTGCAATTTACTAGAAAATACTGACAGGTAAATCAATGACTACAGTTCTTTGTATAACTCAGAGTCTCAAAGGCGGTGGCCTTTTTTCGCTTGTTTGTTTGCTTTGTGTCCATTTAGTTTACTTAGGAAACAAAGAGGAAGAAGGAAGCCTGCCTGGGTCACAAAGCCCTTGAATTGAGGTTGCAACTTCAAAAGAATTCAAATTCAAGAAATAGTGGAGGCAGATATTTTTTTCCTAAAAGGACAAGACTTCCATAAAGTATTGACTGACTTAATATTCTAAGACAAAAAGCTACAAATAGATTAAAATGCCAGGTGCTTCACTAACTACTCTATGGTCATCTGGTGCTTTAAACCCTTCAACTCTTTTCTGTAACAGATACCATTAGCAATCTATTTTTTAAAAAATGCAACGCAAATGAAATGTGTGCCGCTTTGGAAACGCACAAAATGGATACACAATAGAAACTGGATTTGGGTCACATCATCTGATTACAGAGACAAGGTGCATCCACTACTTCATTTAAATGGTTTCACATGAGACTTGGAGGCCTTTCTCATTAAACTGGGCCCCCACAGAGAGAGGTTAAAGAGGTTTTAGAACTGCACTCCTATCGCTAGAGCTTTCTAGCCAGAAATATTACTAGGCATTTATAAACTTCAGCGTGCAGAAAACAATGAGTCCTAAATGAAGAAAAAGGCTTTAGATATGTAAGAGGTAAGGTTTAATAAAATAGAAGAGACTTGATTGGACTTAGTTGTATTAGTAACCATCGATTGATTATGGATTTTTTTTTTTTACTCCATGTCTTTACCAGAAATTTTCAGAGTTAAAATATGCAACTATTCTTAATATAAAATATTCTGGTAAGAATATTTGGTTCTAGTTTTCAGACTCTATTTTTGCACCTCTCAGAATTGGCCTCACTGTAAACTCAGATGAGATCAATGCTAAATAGACCCACCTGAACTCCTGGACCTCAGTGAATCACAGTGTTATCTTTAAAAGGCCTGTGATCCAAACTTTGAAGTTCTCACCTCTAGTGGGAGCATCATGGAAGAATTCCTGGTTCTAGGTGACCAAGTTCCTTATTGCCAGTTTTCATTCTCCAAGTCCTTCCGCTAAATAATCACTTCAATTGCTGTTTCTTAAGGTATCTCCACATCATCTTTCATGAGGCTGCATTAATTCACGTTCCCACCAACAGTGTACGATTCTTTCCATTTATTCTCAACCTCATTAACATTTTTGCTTTTTCTCTGGCATAAAATTCCTTAAGATGGCTGCAAACTAATAGTATGGTTTTAATCCATATCTTGCTGAGAATTAGCAATGTTGGACAATTCTTCATTCACCTATTGATCATCTGTGGTACTTTAGAGCAGGGAACATCTGCTCACATCCCTTACCTGCTCTTTTGGTTTGTAATTTCTTCATTGTCCATCTAAGCTCCTTGTACATTATGGATATTAGAACCCTCTCAAACATACAGTTTGATGATAGTTTTGTCCAAACCAAAGACTTTTTTATCCTTTCTGTTTATTGGTTTGATTGTCGCAAAGAATGTTTCTAACTTAATGAAACCCCATTTATTTACTTTTTGTTTTCTGTGCTTTAGTTTTCTTTGCCAAGACAATATGATACATGGAGCAAACAATGCCACAAAGCTGTATGCAAGATGTCAATTTTTTTTTAGTTACTTTTTTGTGGAGCTCTTCTCTGTGTTTACTCATTTTTCTTCACTCTCCCTAATGAGAACAGGGATCACGTTTTAGCATAATTCTTCTCTCTCAGTAGGTGTCACTGAGATGCATTGCTTCTGCCTGCCTGTCCTGCACTCTATAAAACTGCTTCTCTATTCTGTATAAAGTCTAAATCTGCCCACTTGGCTTGCTTTATATGTTCTTTCCCTTAGTACTAATCAAAACCTCATGTCCTACACTCTGAAGGAAAGGCTAGAGGTTGTTTCATTCTTGTCAAGGCAAAATATATCCTTGTGCCCCATGAAATATTATTTGCCTTTATTTTCAGTGAAACAAATGATTAGTATTTTTGTACCAAAGACTTTAAGTGATCATATTGTTTGTTTCTCTGACCTATGAATGCAAGGGGTTATCTTGATGCTCTAAGACACTGAGTGTGTTGTGCTATCCCTGTGAGGGCTAGAAGGACACAAGTGAAGTTTGAGAGAAATATTCATCTAGACATGCCTGTTTCTTTCTTCGTCTTTCAAATGACTCCATTTAATGAGTGATTAAAACTGGTCTGGACAGGCAGCAAAGACAGGCAGGGCACATTTAGAGCCATGGCAAACAATATCTTCAAAGCTTTCCTCCAAGGAAGCATGGCCCTGGGGCCGGCCTTTGATTGATCTAAGCCCCTAAGGAGCCATTTTGGCAGAAAACAAAGACTTAATTCTGCTTCTTTCATAATAGACTTGACATTTTATGGTTTTGTCTGAAAATATTAAGTGGGAATAAATAGGGGTCCTGTAATCTTTCCTTGGCTGGATTGTCGCCATGCTTTATCCCAAAGCAAAACAAGCTACTTCACTTGCATGACCTTCCATGGTGCATTACTTATCAATAGACATCACACATATATTGCTCCTGTTAGGGAGATAAAATAAGGGAAAATAATGCTCATATTTGGAGAGTAGAAAACTTATCCATAGGGAAAAAATGGAATCAAAGCTATTCTCTTAACCAAGCACCCAAACAGGTGTAAGAAAATGTAATTTTGGAAACACTTTTTAGTCTTTAACATTTTAGAACTTTGAATAAATTGTTTCTCATTAATTTCACATAAAATATTCACTACTGTTTAAGAAAAGTTCTAATTTTTGAAGTGTTCTAAAACTTTCTAGGAAATTTTAGGGGCATAAAAAAAATCACTCAGGATGCCCTGACTGTGGTGTTATTAGCCAATTGCTTCACTCTGGGATCTCTACCAGAATAACTTGTTATATTTATTTGATATATCTGCAGCAGATCAAACTTATAAAGGAAATACCATTTTAATCCCCATTTAAAATAAAACAAACAGGAGCATTTCCCTTATTTCACATCAAAAAGGCATGGTTTGAATTGTATCGTTGTGCATTTTCTGACATCATAAAAACTATCCTTAAGTGCTATGCTATGTTGCACCTCTGTGGAGAGCCTGAGCCATGCTGTTTGGCTATTTAATCATAACTGTTAGAGCAAGTGTCAAGACCTGATGCTTTGATGAGATGAGTTCTTCACGTGAGTAGACAAACATGTTTTTTAAGGATTTAAGCTATCCAAGAGCAGCTTACTCTACCCTATATGATATGAATTGCACCCCTCAACACATATGCACAACAGGCTGGCTCCAGATGTAGCAAAGTTCTGACTTTATAACACTGTAAATTCATGCCTAACAATACTTTCTAAAGTAGTTAGAGGAGATGGCAACACAGATTACAGTTTAAGTGACCAATTAGTGTCATCAATCCCATGTCATAATTATTATATTATTGCATAGAATTCCTGATGTTTTTGTAGGAAATATAAAATCCTGTATGTATAAGCATGCATTTATATGTATCTTGTGTATGCATGTATGTGTTTAAATGTATACATTTGCTGACAAAGATGGAGAAATAGGGAAAGGAGGGAGTTAACTGCTGAGTCTAACTTATATTTATTTTCATTTTATTGACATATGAGGCATCAAGAAAAATCTCATAGATTAGTGGTTTTTAACCTTTATGTTGCGGCCATTTGGGGGTTGCATATTCAATAGCCTGCATATAAAATATTTAAATTACAATTCATAACAGCTGATGTGGGAGTGTCATATATCAATCTGTTGATTTCATTGGTTAAGCAATAAAGAAACTGCTTGGC
>NC_022017.1:44430749-44471340 GCF_000317375.1 Microtus ochrogaster | reverse complement strand
AGAAATGGGCCAAGCAGTGTTTAAATGAATATAATTTGTGTGTTGTTATTTCCGGGCATAAGCTAGCCAGGCAGCTGGGGTGCTGGGGACATAGCCCTGCTGCTCCTACTACTACAAACAACAGCAAAAATGCAGTTATAAAATAGCAACAAAATAATTGTATATTGAAAATTATTGTATAATAAATGAAAACATGAGGAACCATATTAAAGGGTCTCAGCATTAGGAAGATTGAGAGCCATACTCATGTATTTAACAAACCTGTTGTATAACAGTTACCCTACCTTCAAAGTGATATCAGGGCAACAAGTCCATAATTTATAAAAGAAAAGACTGGGGCAGGGGTAAAATTGAGCCAGTCTCCCATGATCACTCCAAATGTATGCTTGATGACTTCTTGTTAACCTTCACAGACTCTGGTGACACATTTGCAATCCAGGGAAAACCAATACCCTAAGTTCTCGGTTCATTATGTGGCATTTTCCATCCATATGGAGTAGGATGTTCTCCCAGGCAGACCACAGGGATTTCAGATTTGGAAAAGTAACACAGATATCCAGACCATTTTCTGGGATGTCGTTGAGGTTGCAGTTAGGAAGCAGACTTCGGGGAAAATGTGAAACCCATCACTCTGCCTTTGCCAAACATGCAACTAAACCTGCATGTTCCCAAAAGTGGCACTGATTCAGTGATGCTGGCTTCTCTTACAACAACAATGTGAATTCTCTTACAACAACAATGGGTCCAAATATTTCTTAAGTAAAATCTCTTAACAAGGGTTAGTTTGGCAAAGAGATGTGGTGTGTGTGTGTGTGTGTGTGTGTGTGTGTGTGTGTGTGTGTGTGTTTCACTAACTTCTTTTCTTGTCTTCCTTTGTTTTGATTAAACTGATTTTACTAAAGAAGAATCTCTTTTATTTACATTTTTGGAAAGAGTTATTATTTCCTCTAACGTGGGCCTAATTCCAGGGAACTCCCAGCTCATTAGCATGAGATGTCTTTTCTTCTCAACTATCATCATAGCTGCCAGCCAACTGTGAATGCCTTGATCATGATTGATTTCTTGACTTCATGGTTTACTTAAAATTCCAGTTGTTGAGCGATATGGGCAAGAAGGCCTTGTCCACTGACTAGCAAGAGGCATGACAATTTCAAGGAGCTTAGTTCCCCACAGTAACAAATGTCAAATGAGCTCAGAGTTGGAAGCTCAAGAGAGGAGAATATGTCGCCCAGCACTCAGGTAGGACTATAAACACTTGCCTATAATGAAAAATAAAATTTAAAACACTGAGCATTATGTACAAATACATTCCGTGTGGCAGGTGCTGTAATGGATGCTGTGGTGTGGTCACCAGCACGGAGGCCTTATTCTCAGCTACTGTCACTGAATTTTACACATGTCAGAGCTTAGCTCTTGTCTAGAAATTTCTCAATTGGTAACAACTGTCTTGCCCAAATTTTCAAGCCCTTCAATTGATAGGGAGTCCTGGATAGACTCTCTGTAACCTACACCACAGAGTGCTACAACTTTGATAATCTAATTTATCTCTCTAGCTTACTGTGGAATGAATATGACAATCACTGTAATTGTATTTTAGTGCAGTGCTCGTTATTTTCTACTCAGCCTTACTTCCTTGGGTTCCTTAAAGATGTGTTACCAAGAATATTGTTCGATAGTTTGCTTATAAATCTCTTTGTCCTGGTCATTCCCATTACATGTCTAAGTAAGATACTACTGTGTCTATGGGATACAATGTGGTCAAAGTTATTGTTGGTTACAAGATGGTACTTATTGTGCCTCTATTTCCTTATAACACTGGAGAAGAAGCAGACTGATAACATTAACTCCTGTATAAAGACAGGAGTCCAGGCCTTCCCTTGTAATGCAGAATTCTTGCATGTCAACCTTTATAATGCTAATGTTTAGAGAGGTCTTCTGCAAAAGATTTTGATATTTTAAAGACAAGAATTTGGTTTTGTTTAACTTGATATCTTTGGTGCCATAATGGTCTTCAACAAATTATGTTGACTTGAGGAATTAATCAATAAGTAAATAAAGTACAATTTAGAGTTCAAGGCCAAAATATGTCCACCAAATGATTAAGCTTCCAAAGAAGGAAGAGGTAGGATTTGGGGTTGATCTTGACAAAATGTAGTAGGCTGAAAACAATGTTTCAAATAAAGGCATTGAAGTAGGGTTGAAATCTGTTTCACAGTAATACAATATTATTTATGCTTATTTGAATATCAAGGGTCTTTATTAAAATACAGCTGTGTATCATGAAACCACTGCATTTCAGGTGCAGCAAATGAAGTTTTAGAATCAAGAACTCTATTGTTATAAACAACAGATCTTATGATTAGATCCCAGGTAATACACTCTCTAACTATTTATCCTGCTTTCTTTCTTTGAAGGCCTTAGCTTCAGGCCCCCTTTACTATTTCACTCAAGAATTAAGAACAAATTCCAAGAGGCTGTGGGTACAATCAGAGAGAAAGTTGCCTCAGTTGTGGCCTACTATCAGTTTGAGATTCACCCTATCATCAGCAGAATTTGTAGAAACACTAAAAATGTCACGTGAAGAATATATTGAGAGAGAGATCAACCAGTAAAGTGCTTGTGGAGAAAGTGTAAGATTGTGTTTAAAGTTTGATTCTCTAATTCTATATAAAAGTGTGGATGTAGTATTGTGCATATGATGCTGTCCTGGAAAGGTGATCACTGGGGCTCCTTGGCCAGCCAGCAGGGCCTAAGTGGTGGGCTCCAGGCCATTGAGAGACCCTGTTTCATGAAGCAAGGTGATGTTCCTCTAGAATCATCTGTACTTGCACACTTATTCACAGTCACACAAACATACACAGACACACACACACTCAGAGAGAGAGAGAGAGAGAGAGAGAGAGAGAGAGAGAGAGAGAACAGATAGTGTGCAATATGAGCTGCCATTAAGTCAATAGTAGAGAAGAGGGGCTCTTTGAATGTCTACTATTGTACAAATTTTCCTAGAGACAAATATCTATTCACTCCCAATAGTTCATCACTCACAGATCAAGCCAATGAGTCCATCCAAATCTATCTCAATGAAACAAAGATTATTTAGGGTCACTAGAGAACAGATAAAGGATGATTACAGAAGCATGGGAAACTTATAAGTAACTCTAACACTGAAGAACATGTTTCTTAGCAACAGCTGTTGTTCATAAATCTGCACTAGATGCCAGACATTATTTTAGGAAATTGCCTCGATTATCTTATTTATTCCTTACAACTTTGGATGAGGTAAGCAGTAGTAGGTTCATCATTATAACTATAAGATGGAGGTTGGGTAATAAAAGAAGCAACAATTTATCAAGTGGTAGACATGGAATTTGATCCTCTGGATTCCCCAAAGACCTAGTCTGGATTTTCAGGCTAGACTATGCTTGTACATCCACAGTTGGACCAGTATATTTCAGACATGTATAGCATTCATTCAGCTCTCAAGTTTACTTTAATTATTCTTATAAGGGGAGTAAGGCTGTGCTGTACCACTTTTTTGATATGCACTACTAAGAAAATAACCCACAATCTTTGGTCTTTATAGAACCCCACACTCTCTCAAACCTTCTCATTTCTTAACATGCTGGATTAATCTTTATCGCTTATTATGAGAATATAATTTCATGTGTGTCCTCCTAATAGCCCATTTTAGTAGAATTATGTCTCTGTGAATTCGTGTTTCTTTCCTCCCTCCTTCCCTTTCTCCCTTCCTCCCTCCCTCCTTTTCATTTTTCCTTCTTTCCTTCTTTCCTTCTTTCCTTCTTTCCTTCTTTCCTTCTTTCCTTCTTTCCTTCTTTCCTTCTTTCCTTCTTTCCTTCCTTCCTTCCTTCCTTCCTTCCTTCCTTCCTTCCTTCCACTCTATAGCCAGGAGGTATAGAACTAAACTCATGTTTGATACTAAAATAGACTCAAGAAATAAAGAATTCCAAGATGTAACTGTGAGCACATGGTCCCTGAATTTCATCGCCAAGTGGCATTCTGGGATAGTTTTATACATTCTATACACGGAATCACGGATGCATCAATTCCTCCTCAGAATTTGAATGTCACCTTTTGTTATGCCAGAAAATGATGATGCAATGGGAGATATCAGAGAACAGTAAACTGTTTGCATTTGAGGGAACACAACTGTACAGATTCAGAAAAATCCATAGTGTTTGAGCTGAAAGTCAATGAATATGATAGGGATTGGCAAGTTTCAAGTCGCTAATGCAGAGAGCCCTGGATGAGTGATGGGTATAATTAGGGGATGGTGTGGCCTGTAAAATCACATGAGACTGAGTAGAAAATGACAAGGGTTTGACGAGCAGTCAGCCTGGCATGATATGATTAAATAATGAGGAGCGAGAATGAGCAACGTCCGTGCACATCTGTATAGGACCACTTTCCAGATGTTCTTTACCCACCTTGATTCATGTGTTTGAAACTAGTAGTAGCTGCCAGAATCTTAGTAACAATCACCACTTAGCTGGTGAGAGTTTCTTCTTGGGAGGAGGGTGTTGACTAGAATATGTTACAGAGGTTAACAGAGCAGAAATAACTAATAGATGAAAAGTTGGACAAACGGTTAAAAATGTAAGAAAGTTTATTGCAGACTATTCCGTGTTTGAGAGGGGTCATTGCTTGTTCCTTTACCTCCAGACTGAACCCAAGACAGAGGAGACTGCCTTTTCTGCTCTCCTCACTGGCTACTTCAGGGGACAAATACACAAAACAGACATACAGGGTCTGTTTTCTAACAAGGCAGATTTGTTTAGTAATTTAATGTGGAATTTGGTGGGAGGAGTCTATAAAAATGGTAGAGAATAACAAATGACCACCTGTCAAACAAAAACAGAGTTGTAGACGAGAAAACTTTATGGATTCTCATCTAAGCAAATTTATAATGAAGAGAATTAAGACCGAGGAACAAATCAAAACAAGCCCCCCAACATTGATCTGGTGTGCTTTTAGCTATAATGCAATTTAGCCCACATCCAAATGCTTCCCTCTCCTGCCTACTACATATTCAACTCTATTAGTGACCATATGCTACTTAAATGAGAGAGCAGCAGGTCAGCTCAGGATGATCTTAAGAAGGGTGGAATATGGGTTTTAAGGGTTTGAAACCAGACAGGAGTCACGTGCATGTGAATAAACAGGAAATTAAAATATATCTTTCTGCCCTGTCACTTGGCAGGAGTCTAGGCCTAATCTACATCTGTGTTTTGTACAGAAGCCATGTATCTCATTTCTTCAGAGCTTCATTCCAAGGCTTCTACATTCTAAACCCCTTGTTATTTACAATGTATACGGCATAAATGAAATGAAATAGCAGCTGAGCATGGATAATGCAACATTCTGGTTGCATTTCCCAATAACCCAACATCCCATTTTCTGGCTATGTAACACTCACTGTATGTGTTACCAGAGTCCAACTGTTTCTGAAAAAAACTAAGTCCAGTTCATTTTTTTTTTAAGTTTCCAACTTCACGGAACTTCCAAAGCTCAACATTTATATAGAAGTCTCCTGCCACATTTGTATTGTGGACATTTTTGACTTACCTAATGAACACCCCCTAGAATACCAGACGATTTATTTTAAATTGCCTATTAGAAAAAAAAATTCATTTAGAAATACAGGTATGAAAACATTAAACTAGTTTGTGATAATACATGGCTTCTTAATAATACAAGTAGGCCAAATCT
This sequence comes from Microtus ochrogaster, assembly GCF_000317375.1. Taxonomy (NCBI): domain Eukaryota; kingdom Metazoa; phylum Chordata; class Mammalia; order Rodentia; family Cricetidae; genus Microtus; species Microtus ochrogaster. The sequence continues at coordinate 44,465,613 of NC_022017.1, read as the reverse complement.
GACAGCAGGTCTTCTTGCAACTTGAAGGTAACAGTGGTACAAACCTAAGTCACATTTTGGAATATCTGCAGCACTGTCATATAATGTAGGAAAATCAATGTCTATTAATAATAGTTATAAAATATTCATTAAACTCAGAGTCTATTAATAATATGTAGGTGTTTCTGTAACCCTGGTATGAAGAATTATTATAATAATTTTCTTACAATTAGTTTAGACAGCTTTAAAATTTTGAGTTTGTTAGACGTTGATGAAAGGACCTTAATTCTATCAGAATGGAAAGTCTTGATTTATTACATAGAAGAATTCTTCACCATTCATTCCACCATTGCAACTAACTGATAACATCAGAGTAAGGGCATACAGCTTATTTCTCTTCCTAATCATTCTTCCAGTATTCTTTGAAGTTATAGTGTATTTATAGAACATATCTTGATCATATTCACCCCATTCCTCCCTCCATTTCTCAGACCCTTGTAGGAACTAAAGAATTTGTTGACTATCATGAAATGAAATTAAACACCAGTTTATGCATAGTTGAACTGTGAAAGTCAGCCACAAATATTATCAGAATTAGTTGGTTACACTTTTATTTGACCCAAGTGTGATTTTGCCACGTAACATATTTAACTTGTACATTCCTGTATTTCTGAGTATACTATGTGCTTCTAGGAAGGAAATCCATCTCTAGTTACCTCCACTCAGGCTATGAGGGCAAACTGAGACATAAGTTACAGTATATGTGGGGAACATGGGTCTAACGCAGTTGGGAACAATAATTGGTGTATTTCCCAAGAGAGTCAGGAGAGCCAAAGTTTTGTGAAAGAGTTTGGACTAGAAGCTTTAGAAAATAAATACAAGTAGGAAAACTAAAGCACAAGGAATATGATGCTGTTCCATCCCTCTCTATTCTGCAACTGCAGCAGCTCTGCCATTGAAATACAACACCATTTGTAACAGTATAAAACACAACTGAATACAAAATGTCCCCTGCACAAGTTCAGGCATGGCGAGGAGAAAATACTAGTTACAGGTTATGAAGAGTCCACACTTTCTTCTTTACTTGATGGTAAAGGCAAGAAAACTAAATGCATTTGCCTGTACCATGTCCTATACTGCCTTTTCCATCCTTATTTCCAAAAGGTTCCGTATAGGCATATAGATGATGGGTCAAATTTTTGAAAAAAGAAAATTGTGATATTTGTTCTATATAATAAGAAAATATTTTCCTAAGTATAACACTTTATGTATTTTGAGCATGTAATATTGGGGTTACATGTAAGTTATCAGAAAATTGTAACTCTGAAAGGTGTAAGTTAAGGATTTGCATATATTTGGTTCACCACATGTATCAAAGTAGGCTAATTGGCCTTTCTATAATATAGTAATTGAGAGAATATATGTTGGAATTTAGTAGGCTGATTTTTTTAAATCTTAACTTAGTATTGTTAGGTAAAACATGATAGACTAACCAAAATATCTGGATCATATAAAGCACTCAGTGAACAAGGATGTCTCATTCCTAAATAGTCAAATTTGATCAGAGATTATGACATTCTTAAAGACCTCTTTTCAGAAGGTTGAGATGATAGCTATGACTAAATAAAAATGAGAAGACTTTTCAAAAAAGACGATTGTGAAAAGAAAAATGTAATTACCCATAAAGGCCATCCATCTAGACAATTCCTTAATTAATAGAACAAGACACATGAAGAGGGATAGCATAAAAGAACATTAGACATGAAAAATGGTGTTATTAAAGTGTGGTATCATTCATGTTTTAGTGATAGGAAAGTATTAAGGAAACTCAAAGGTTATGAATTTTAATTGATTTAGATACATTGAAGAAGACTGATAAAAGAAATGTTTTACATATAGAATTTTTACAATAAAGGAAAATTATTAGATTTTAATATTAAATTTTTAATATGAAATGTTACAATTTGTCCCCAGCTAGTTCCTTGGGCAACTGAGGAGAGGGAACCTGAAATGACCCTATCCTATAGCCACACTGATGAATATCTTGCATATCATCATAGAACCTTCATCTGGCGATGGATGGAGATAGAGACAGAGACCCACATTGGAGCACTGGACTGAGCTCCCAGGGTCCAAATGAGGAGCAGAAGAAGGGAGAACATGAGCAAGGAAGTCAGGACCACGAAAGGTGCACCCACCCACTGTGACAGTGGGGCTGATCTATTGGGAGCTCACCAAGCACAGCTGGAATGGGACTGAATAAGCATGGGATAAAACCGGACTCTCTGAACATGGCAGACAATGAGGGCTGCTGAGAAGCCAAGGACAATGGCACTGGGTTTTGATCCCTAGCCTGTTTGGATGCTCACCTTCCTGGACTTGGATGGAGTGGGGAGGACCTTGGACTTCCCACAGGGCAGGGAATCCGGACTGTTCTTCAGATTGGAGAGGGAGGGGGAATGGAGTGGGGGGAAGGGGAGAGGAGTGGAGGGAGGGAGAAAGGAGTGGGAGGAGGGGGAGGGCAATGGGAGGCGGGGAGGAGGCAGAAATTTTTTCAATTAGAAAAAATTTTAAAAAATACATTTACAATAAGTGATTTCTAAATTAAAGCACAATACAGTTGATGACGGGTACAGTCAGGTCATGAAATGTTATTGGTTTTTATTTTGGTTTTGTTTTAAATCAACACAGGCTAAGCAAACCTTTGGAAAGGAGGTGGGAGTGGCTGAATCACAAACAAAAGATGAAATAATTGATTAGTTATTGTCCCAAAGGGGATTGAGATAAGGTTAACTTAGACTTAAACTGAGCATTAAAATTTAGAACGAGGGGCAGATCTCTCCATGGCTTATGAACATTGAAAAAATGTGTGTAGTGAGAAAGAACCATAGCTTGTGGATAAAGGATTACAGACCAGATAAACTTTGCCTATTCATTAAGATCTGGGGTCTCCAGATGCAAGGAGAACTGTATTGCAGTAGTCTTTGGTTTAAAAACTAACCTGAGGGCCAGGTGGTGGTGGCGCACGCCTTTAATCCCAGCACTCGGGAGGCAGAGCCAGGCGGATCTCTGTGAGTTCGAGACCAGCCTGGTCTACAGAGCTAGTTCCAGGACAGGCTTCAAAGCCGCAGAGAAACCCTGTCTCGAAAAAGACAAAAACAAAAAAAACAAAAAACAAAAAAAAAAAAAAACAACAACAACAAAAAAAAAACTAACCTGAAAAGGTCGCCACAGATATCTCTGAGGGCAAAGAAGCTGTGTTGGCAAACATCTCTCTGGAATGGCAACAGGCATGGATGCTTTTCTAGATTTTAGTTTCTATTGCTCTAAAACAAACCCTGAAAATCCCATGTGGTAGAGGAAGGGAAGGAAAGAGTTTATTTCAACTTGTGAGTTGCAGGACATCACAGCAGGGAAATCAAAGAAGAAATCCAGCTAGGCATTTTACATCTAAAGTCGAGAGCAGAGGGAAATGAATTAATACATGCTCACTAGCTTGCTTGCTTATGTTATGCTCTGTTTCTCCACTTTTACATGGGTCAGGACCCCTGCCTAGGGAGTGCTGTTGTCTTTAGTGGGTTGGAACATCCTATATCACTAAAGCTAATGAAGATACCACCCCCCAGACCAACTCAATGTAGACCATCTCTTATTGCCATGCTTTCCCAGATGCCAAGTTGGCAATTAAAGCAAACTACCACAGGTACTGAAAGCAAATGGTGAGGGAAAGTGAAAAGGGCAGTAGCGAAGGAGCCTCACAAACAAAGAAGACGATTCTAGGTATTGGCTCCTGGTATATGCATTCAGGCCAATTGAGTCAGATTTTCTTGTTTAATGGCTGATTACAAGTTGTAAGTTAATCAGCATAAACTCTGCTAGAGCCTGATTCAATGCTGCTTGACCCGGTGAAGGAAAGTAAGGATACAAAAGTGAATTTTGTGTTTCAGCTTGAAGAAGCCAAAACTTACAAATGCCCAAGATGAAATCCAGCTTCTCAAATGCTGAGGCTCCCTGGACTTCTATCAAGTTCTGACACATACGTGTAGAACAATTCTAGTTCCATCCGGTTGTTCATTCCTTTCCTTTATTATTCAGTGCTGACTGAGCAGCCACATTTCCCAAGAGTTCCCTGTTCCTCAATACAGATGTTTTTCCAATGCAGGCTTTTCAAAATCGAATATTTAGGATTTGCCCATTGTTTTCTTTTCACGATGTGACTAATTCAAGCTACGGCCAACACTGAAAACAGTCTTTGAGACAATGAGTCAGGTATCTGATTTTCTTGTCCACATCAAATTTCTCAAAGAAACAAAGGACTTCCCTGCAAAGTAATCTCCTGAAGTTTATCACAAACCAGTTGGGACGTGTATCTTTAAATGCAACTCTATTTCGTTTATTCTTGACCATACACCATTTCTTTCCCTTTTGAAGGAAGTGCATTGTGCTGCCTTAAGCAGATGCAAATGTGAGCATTTGTAAATTTTGTTTCAGAGTAGCCTCCTTGTCAGAAGAAAGAATACTTCTTATCTAACTGTAATAAATATGCTTTCTGGTCTCCTTTGTTCCTTACTTGTATACAGAGGCATTTTACTTCTATAACATCTGTGGATCCATCAGGCGGGGTCTCTGTTCTTGGAACAAAATGCAAGTTGGAGTTCTGGATATAAAATGCTGAAACATATTAACAGCCACTTACATTAGTCTTTTGTAGAAAAGCAGAGCAGATAGAATGGGTAAGAGAGTAGAGGAGAATAAAGGAAATTAAAGGAAGCTGAATGCAGACCAGATGTTGGATGTCAAGTTTCCACTCTGAGAATAATAAATGCAGGCACTGGGTGGCCAGATGAGGTTAAAATGCATAGATACCAACTTAATTTAATAAACAATCAGATGTTCCTTAGGGGGAAAACCAACTGAGACAAGTAATGATTATGAGGAATATCAATTTCTTTTCTTCTATATCCCTGTTTCTCATTTTTATTTTCGCAAGTCCATAGATGGCTGTCCTCTGTCAGAATCCATGAAGGAGATCTGTGGATCTCTCTTATAAGGAAATTCATTCTCTTCATTGGAGTTTCTCCTACCTGCCTGTTTTTCAGTGAACAAACCACTTAAAACCATAGCGTTGGGGTATGAATTTCTATAGCTGCATTGAGTAGATACAGTATTTACTATCTAGCATGGGAGGGAGGGGGAAAGAAAGACTCAGTAAACAAAGGACAGAAGAGATATACTGTGCAATGTAAGGTGCAAGAAAGATCTTCCTTTGAGAAAGGACTTTTACAAGTCATTGAAATGGTTTCATGGACTACAGCTGCTAGGCTCTCCTGAGATTATATCACCCAATGAAAACTTCAACCTTTCTGCTGGAAACATCCATGGACATCTGAAAGTCTCCACCACTACCATGGGAAGAGAAAGAAAACACCAAGTTTGTGGTGCAAAGGCCAAGATGAACATCACCTGACACATAAAAACAGGACCTTAACCAGATCACAGTGTATGTTTGGACTCAGTTCTCTGTTCTGAAACTTGAACGCCTAATGACTGTCTTATATGTTTTCTTTGAGAATAAACTAGATGACATGAGAACCAATAGATGTGTCCAGCACAGGTTGGGCCTAAAACACATGCTGAAAGAATAGTGATCAAAACCAAGTAGCTGTACTAATTATGTTTGTGTCTCCCTGTCTTTTATTTTCTTTTCATCTGGAGCTCTTGAGTCACCCCCTTTTTATGTTAGGAGCCCTAGAGAATTGATGTCTTAGAGAAGTGAGCCCCTCATCTTCAGGTCTCTTGTGTGTTCAAGCCTCAAACAATTTGGGCCAGTCTGAATATAATATCTAAGAATATTGCTTTCCACAAACGAAAATGAGAAAGAGTAAGGAAAGTCAACCCCGATTCTTATCTTCATAATGTGTCTCTTTGGTACCAGTTTTCTAATGAGGAACATCTAATTGACCCAGGATTTCTCAGCTTCTAGACTGACCATCTGTGTTGTGCTTTGCTCTGCTTTCATATATTAGCAAGTTCTGAAATAAACTCTGGGCTGTTTGACTGCTTCGGCATGACCAGACAGACCTCCCAATTCTATCCTGTGTAGTGGGAGGCTGCTTGTTCGTTCCTGCTGCCTAGAACCAAAATAATCAAACAGAAACTGTAGTAATTAAATCACTGCTTGGCCCATTAGCTCTAGATTCTTATTGGCTAACTCTTACATCTTACTTTAACCCATCTCCATTAATTTGTGCATCACCACGAGGTCGTGGCCTACCAGCAAAGTTTCAGCATGTCTGTCTCCAATGGAGGCTCCATGGCTTCTCCCCTGACTCTGCCTCCTTTCTCCTAGCATTCAGTTTAGTTTTCCCCACCTAGCTCTGTTCTACCATATCAGGCCAAGCCAGTTTCTTTTTAAACTAATGGTATTCACAGCATACAGAGAGGAATCCCACATCAATCCTGTCTTCTGTTTCTTCTGACTTTTCTTTGGTCTCAAGGATCCCCAATCCAGGAACCCTAACTGACCTTGTAGGAGCAGGCTCCTACACACAGGTGTGTGGAATAACCACAATTTTTAACAAACATGATCTCTGTTAATATGAGTGATAAATGGCAACAACCAAAACTAAAGACATTCCTGTATATTGACAGTGTAGATTGTCTAATCTATAACTTGTCCAAATCTCCATTCCTTCAGACATACTGGTAAACAGTCCGTCTCCACAATAAACATGTGCGATATCCTTGGAGAATGGAACTGCTCTTTATATCTTAAAGTTCTAAAAGATGATGCATAGAGAAAAGATTTTGAAATAATTTTTATGGCTGGGATTATTTGACTTATATGTCTTCCTTCTGTTTCATGTAATGGAAAATGAGCTATCATTATAGAATATTAGAGGTCACGAGCCTATTCAAAAATATTTAGCTTTAAGTGACAATGACAAAAATGGTAGGTGAAACAGACACTGAGTGATTCCCCCCCCCACTGCTCTACGGTTCCTGTATGGAGAAAGTAGTTAAAGCAAAGTCATTTGCCTAAAGGATTGCCACATAGACAGCAAGTCTGCCCATGGAAGTGTTTCAATGCTCAAAGAAGTTCAAACGAATACAAAGAACTATGATCAGGATTTTAAATTGTATTATACCAATGTCTTCCATTGTGTTAAATGGAAATTAAATAGGACAATTTCTGAAGAAATGTCTTGAGTGTGCATGACATATATACAGGACTCAGAAATAAGTGAAAATTACATAGACAGAGATTCTCTATTCAAGGTCACTCCCTGTAAGTGATTCAGTCAATAAACAAATGCCGGCATCAAGAGCAGACAACTGTAAGAAACATAAGAAGACTAAGTGCTAGAAAGTGGTTTGTACTTGCCTAGGGAAACCGAGGGTATTGCAAAGACAGCAAGAAAAGTCGCTTAAACAAAAGGGTTATCTCAGGAAAATGACTCGAGCGGAGAGCAATCTAATGTGTCAGAATACATCTTTGCCATTAAGCCTGAAAACGAGGGCATGCAGTGAAGGACAAAGAAATAGCAGAATAGCAGAAGAGCTACAGTGAATGAGTCCTGTCGATTTTAATGTCTCATATTGCATAGATTACAGTGGGATCTTACTGGTAAATCATAATCAGTGGATTTTAATGAAGGCTTAATAATAATTACTTTTAAAAGATTATCTTTGTTTTTATATTTGATAATATTTTGATAATTTTTATGTTACCTTTTCTCTTATTTGATAATTTCATATAGAAAGGTCATGGATTTGAGAGAAAGACAACAGAAGTTTTATATATAAATTAAAACAAAGGGTTGTGCTACAGCATCAAACCATCTTAAAGTTTCAGTGACATCCTAGATAAGAACTAGACATAACTTTTAAGGTAGCAGTAGGATCAAATCTGTCTAGGGTGTTCTCTGAAGGCACAGGGTACTGTAGATTTATAGCATGTGTCATAAGAAGGGCCAGGGTGCCAAAGAGCATTCTTAGGTTTTGAGAGATAATAACTGTGTAAAACAGAAGTTGGCATGGACAAAACTGGTAGGAACCACTGCTTAGGGTTTTGTCTAGTAATACTGTTCTAATAAAATATTGTTCTTATGAAAAAATAATTTTAAGAGGCTCATTTGGCTCCCCAAATCAACCATAAATCCAAATACATTTGCACAACACCAGAGATGAATTTTATACCAGGGATAAACATGAGTATTACTAAGTTTCCTGTGTTACCTGTGGTCACAGAATGATAAAAGGAAATAATGTCAATAGCAAAGAAATACTTTACCATGTGGCTCATGGTTTACCAGCAAGATGCCGGCACATCTGTCCCTGGCCACAGCTGCACTGACTCTGCCTTCTTTCTCCCAGCATCAAGGTTAGTTTTCCCCAGCTAGGTCTACTCTGCCAAGTAGACCTATCACCGGCCAAGGCAGCTTCTTTTTCGTTAACCTATAAAAGCAACACATATACAGAAGGACTTCCCACGTCACTTTCTACTGTAGACTTTTGGTGATATTTTGTTTGTGCTTTAAGAAATAAAGATTTCCAGAAGGTCAGAGTGCAGAGCTAGCCACTCTAATGACTCGAGCGGAGAGCAATAGTCAGCTATTGAGGCCAGGCAGTGGTGGGACACACCTTTAACCCCAGCACTGGGGAGACAGAGGCAGAGGGTTCTCTGGGTCTTCAAGGCTACCCTGGGATACACAAGATTGAATCAGTCTAAAAGAGAAAGAGAACCAAGCAGTTGTGGCTCACACTTCTAATCTCAGTACTAGGGAGGTGGAGAGAGGAAGTGATATGGCTGGGCAGAGAGAGGAATATAAGGCAGGAGAAGACAGGTTCTCAGGATTCAGTGAGAAGTTTCATAGAGATGACATGAAAATTCTGAGGACTAGTAGAGAAAGTCCTCATTTGGTCTGAGGATTTTGTAGAGGTAAGAACTAGTGGCTGGCTGCTCTGCTTCTTTGATCTTTCAGCATTTGACGAGCTATCTGACTCCGGGTTTTTGTTATTAAGACCAATTAGAATTCATGCTACACTGAAGTTCTGCTGGGACATGGGTAGGGAGTCCAAATTCATTTGCATTTCATAAATTAGAATATCTTTAGGTCTTTCAGTCAAATACTTACATAAGAAAATAACTTCTAAATCTACCTGTAGAGTTATTTGCACCTGGCCACAGTTGGAGTATATAAAGCATGTATTTTTAGTAAGATAACTTGGGATAATAGGTATCAGGAATTGGAACCCAAACACTCATCCATATGCAAGCAAAATAATCCAGCAGAGTATTACAGAAGGGGACACAATATAAAAGCAAACAGTGGCTTGGTAATTTGTGGATTAAGCATCATCATTTCTCCATTTTTTTCTGTGGAAAAGAGGGCAACAGTGGTAATTTAAATGCCCAGGCTGGCCTCAAACTCCTGATCCTCTTGCCTCTGCCTCCTTCAGCAAATCTTACCGCCATGTACCACCACGGTAAAAGATGCCCAAGATTACATTTTATTAAAATGAACCAGGTGAACGTTAAATTCAAAAATAGTTTTCTCCAGCAAAATGACTAAAAGCTGGCATTGTTTCTCAAAGGGGAAAAAGAAAAGAAACAAGAGATGGGAAAGGAGGAGAGAGACTGGGTGGAATAAGACAAATACCATCTCATCATGGGACTCTGATTCACACAGAAACACATATTTGTAGTATTTTGTTCTGAGCTTTTATTGTAAAATTTATGAAAAAGGTTTTTTTTATAATGTCCCTTTGTTTCATGAGGTATCATGACACTCTAAAATATGATGACTTCACGGAGACATCTGCTACCTATCCTTTTCAAATACCTTGATGTTTTAACAAATTAGTTCCTACACACGTAGGTTGAAAACCCCAATTTGTTTTTAAATCTTGACTAGACATTTTAGACTAGTAGGATGAAATTTCATAGGCATATGTTGGGGGAAGGGTCATTTGCTCATCCTGGCTGCCCAGCCACAAAATAACCACTCAGAAAACCATATTATTTGCAACACTGTTTGGAGAACAGCTTAAGCATATTTCTGGTTTAACTCATATCCTAAACTAACCCATCTCTATTACTCTGTATATCGCCACGTAGCTGTGGCTTACCAGCTAATGTTCCCAGCATCTATCTCAGGCAGTGGATCCGTGGCTTCTCTCTGACTCTGCCCTCCTTCTCCCATGCTATAGTCCAAGTCAGTTTTCTTTATTCCTTAACTATTAAAATGAACACATAGACAGAAGGACCTCCCACACCAGGCATAGGGTTAAAAAATCTCTCATTTTACAATTTAAAATTCTTTACCATGAGGAAGATAATAGTTCACAGGCTTCTTGCCCTCTTCCCCCACAATCCTGGTATGTGTGCGTGGCTGTGTGCGTATGAGTGTTCACTCAGAGCCCACTGATGATGTAATATTCACTTTCCTTTGTGTCTCAACTGACTGAAGTGGCCAGATGAATAATCCAGTGTCTTGTTCTCTGTGGTTTTCTCTGAAACCTGCTACCAGCAGCTCCTTTAGTTCCCTTTCGCCCTGAAATAAGCATTCTATGCGGGACTGTTACTTAGTTCAATATACTCTTCAGTCACCTGAAAAGTCTTACACAAAACATCCTCATTAATCAGATAACAGTAAAATGGATGTCTCTGATGAACATGAGCAGTTGGAAAGATTTGTAAACCATTCCTTATTTCTCTGGTGGCAGCTACCCTCCCTTTTTGGGTAGAACGTACATTTGGTGCTTCCTCTTAAGTGGTTTACATTCAGGAGGGAAGAATGCCAACCAAAAGCCCTTGAAGTTCACTGCTGCTTCTTCCCATTCATGAACTAAGACCTTTCTGAGTTGCCCCAAGTCAATGTTATTGCTGCTTTCATGTGCTATTTCCTGTTTAAACAAATCTTTGGAGCCGCACTTCTGATTTCTTATCTTTGTCCCCCCTTTTCAGGCAGTGAGATTTGAAAGGTCTTTTCAGACTTGTCTTCCCAGGTTGAATTCCATATTGAGTCTGACTCTGATTTTCTCTCTAAATCTCTGTGTCCAGACCCACTTAAGTTGTCATCCTGTACTTACTTCACCAAGAACAGTGCTTTCCTTATGTGTTTGCTGAAATCTATCTAGTTGTTGGACCATGACTTTTCATCTTATTCCACAAGCTACCTTCCTGGACCACTCTCATTTAGATAGCCGTTTTCATAAACGATGAAGGAATCCCATTACTGTTGATCCTTCTGAGGTTTGGATGTGCTTCCCTCGTTTCTTTCTTACTCTTTGAACTGTCTGCTTGAATATCCATTCTTAACTCTTTCTGTGTCCCACTCTGCCATGAAAGGCTAACCTTTGAAAATTCCTTTTTTGCTTTCTCAATCGTTGTGCCATTTAATTAGGAAGTCTGAGCCATAGGTGACAACTGACCCATGGAGACAATTGGATCTTGTTCCTTCTGGGAAGTAATTGCAGCACAGGCTGTGCCTTTCCCATGAACCCCACTTTTACAAGCTGTTGTGGCTCTTGGCTTCTCATCTGCATGTTCTTAAGCTGTCCAATTTCAGGTGGCAGCCCTCTGCCGTTACAAGGTCATTTCACTTTCCTCTGTCTTTTAAGCATTTGTACTGCATCATGACATATTTTTACTGTGTTAAATGCACCTTAAAGAATATGAACTGTTACCATTTTTTTCAATATTTATTTTATTTTGAATTATCCATTTGTGCTTGGGTTTGAATCTGTATGGGAGGGGTTTATGTACATGCGTACAAGTGACCATAGTGGCCAGAGATGTCAGATTTCCCCTTGGAGCTGGAGTTATAGGTGGTTGTAAGCCATCCAATGTGGGTGCTGGGCATCAAATTTGGCTCCTCTGCAAGGGTGGTATATACTCTTAAATTATTGTGCCATCTCTTCTGTCCTACAAACTGTTTTTACTAACTAGTTACAATTATCACATTTCTTATTCTATCTCTAGTTGCATTAGAGGATTTTATTCATTTGACTTTTGATCAAATATGGATATGATAATGATGGTCACCAAAATGATTATTTTTCTTTCTGTGGTCTTTATTTTCTTTTATCTTTTATGTCTTTCTTCCTCTTTCTCTGTCTCTGTCTGTCTGTCTGTCTGTCTCCCCCCACTCTTTCTCTCACACACATATATAGTTACTGATAGTCTTGAATGTCTTGAATCCTTCTGCATAGTATCCTCTTCCTGACTGCTTTTTAAGGTTATCATTTTTCTCCAACTATTTTAGTTTATGTGCTATTATTTATTGCCATATCTGTACCTTTCTGCATTGTGATTAATTCATGTTTTATTATTTGTTCAATACTGCATTGTATGTAATACATACTATATTTATATAGTATGTGGACTCTTTTATTTATCTTTAATTAAAAAATTAAATTTTAGCTCTGTATATGCATTTTTTTCAGAGGAAAGTTCGAGTTTTGTTTCCCAGAGGTCAGATCTACTTAATGAAGACAATGTGTTTCTTTGATTCTTTGTTCGCTTTCACAGAATTTATCCAAAATTATTAGTATAGCTCTAAGGGACTCAAGGCTTGCTTTTAAACTTCCACTAAAAGGGCTTTACTGAGCTGGCTTTGTAAACAACAGAGCCGTTTCCAGGCAGCAAATCTTGAGTCATCACATCAGTGCCTAGTCATGCATCCACATGTGCACACCACACACACACACACACACACACAGAGCGAAAGAGGGAGAGAGAGAGAGTGTGTGTCAACAAAAATAAAACAAATTTTCTTCCACATGATGACTCATTCTTTGTTTCTAGCTTAAATTCTTAGACATTTCATATATATTATATGCATAATATATATTGTAAAAGGTCAATGTTTACATTTTTAATTTTATTTTACTTTTGAGAAATTCACACATGAATGCTGTGTTTGCATTACTTCCATTCTACATCCAACTTCCTCTATATCTACACCATCTCCCTATCAAATTCATGGTCCCTTTAAGCTATGTCTATGCACACACATGTATCTTGTTAAATAAATTTAGTGTTCATCATAGACATGTGTGTCTATGGCCAACCACTTGGGACTGAATCTCCTACTAGGGAGCTCATCCCTGGAGAAGACTAATTCTCTCTCCTTTAGTAGCCACTAATTGCCTAGAGCTCTTCTTCTAAGGGTGATCCTTTGTGCTATTTCCCCATCCACATTAGGATATTAACTGGTGTCGCCATCGTGCACATCTTCTTTAGCTGCCCATGGTGTTGAGATGTCATTGATGCAGCTCCCTATCATGTACAGAAAAGTATCCCACAGCGGAAATTGTGGTCCTCCCTCTGGCCTTACCATATCACCTCATTTATGATGTTCTATTCTTGACAGAAGATGCTATTGAGACTCCAAGAGTTCCATGAAACACCCAGCTAGAAAAAAATATAGTTTAAATTCCAAGTGATTATTACTGAAATAGCATCTGGTGTGAATCCTGACACACAGTTAGGAGGTAAATAATTTAGTACTGGTTGAAAATTGACATGCCAATCTTGGAGGCTGATTATCTTTCTTTTTTAAAACCTGTATTTTTAAATTGTATTTTATAGAATTCTTGATATGCAGTTTTGTCAATATATTTCATAAAATTGGATGGATATAATAATTTTTGATGAATTTATAACTGGCTTTTTTGTACTCCAATTATAAATTATGTTGGTTTTTCTTATACCAATAATAATAATAATATTTTATTTTTTTGGAATTAAAATATAATTACACCCCTTGGTCCCTTCCCCATCCTCACCCCAACTCCTCTTTTACCCCATTTTCAATCTCTTATTGATGACTATTGCTGTTAAATATATATGCATGAATATGTGTGCTATATATGTGTGTGTGTGTATATATAAATGCATATATTTATACATATACATGCATGAATCTCACTGGTCTTGCTTAATTTGCCTTCTGAGTATATGATTTCTTGGCTGACCATTTTGTATCAGATATATTAAAGTGAAAAACACTACTCTATTCCCTAAAAAATAGTTTGATGATGCTACAACTTATTTCATCCTATACCTAATTCACAGCTCATGACCAAATTATCTTCTTAATTTAGAATTTCATATAGGAAAATGCTGTGTTTTGGTTAAATACAATGACTAATATCTGTTTTTGTTTTTGTGGGGTTTTTTGGAACATAGTTAAGGCACTAGAACATGAACAGTTATCTTATCTCTATACAGAGTTTTCTTATGAAGGGAGCAATGGCATCCTGTTTGTACTTTATAACTTCAAATTCTAGTGTACTAGGTCATATCCTATTCTCAGAATATATCAGATTATAAGAAATATAGCTGGTTAATAAAGTGATAAATTAATAAATAACGCAATAAAGGAATGTGTGCATAAATTAGTGCTGAAAAACAGAAGAATAGAGCAGCCAGCAGGACTTCCAGGAAGCTATTGAGAACCACCCTCTGACACTTGCCAGAAAATCAGTTTAACATTAGTTTTGAAGCTTAAGAAATAAAGTTTAGAGCCAAGAGAACACAACTTAAGCCAACTATTTCATTCCCCTGTCACTAACATCTTTCCCTTTGCTAAGTATATGAAAGCATATTCCTACCATATACTAGAAAGTGATTTGTGATTACTGACAAATTACTATGATGTCTAGGTACTGATTAGTATTATAAATGCAAAAATGGCGGGACTAGTTGTGCTCAATCATTTATTTTCCATGAAGAAGGCATGAAATTGAAAAGAGATTGTTGTAGTGGGGTCTTGGAGGAGCTGAAGGGGAGGATTGGGAATGGATATGACCAAAATACAATGTATACACACATGAAACTCTCAAAGAACAAATTAACTTTGAAAAATCATGGGTTTTCAATAACTTTAATACACTTGGAAATGATTATTAATCATTCTAGTGGCCATATATCATTCTATCCTATCAAAACATCACAACTTACACATTTGCTCTGGTGAGGAGTACATTTAGTGTCATCATTAATGCTATTAACATTGATTTCTTTGTGTGGAAAATGTTCCCAATTTTCTTGGGCAATAATGCTGGATGAGAATTTGGGGTAAAAAAGAGGGTCCATTAGAAAGGAATGTCAGGAATTATTCCAAATTGCCTGCATCATGTTGCAGCATAACCCAAAGGATATTGGAGTATTATAATTGCACAATAACTTCATGCAATTTGGTGGAGTAATTTTTAAATGTAGCTATTCCCTAATCATGTGGTAGCAGGCCATTGTGCTTCTAGCTAATAAATGATGGTGGGTATGCCCCTGTGTCATCTTTAGAGGTGTGTCTCTCTCACATCATTGTCATATTTCTTTGTACTCTGGGCTGTGATTATTTTTCTGATTGATATAAGTACCCTTTGTGGTGAAGACATTTTTAAGTGCTGACAAAGACAAATTTATTCATTTTTTTATATATTGGTTAACATCAGTATGCTTTATTTAAGAAATTATTCCTTTAAAGTCATGAGATATTTTCAATATCCTTTATAGTCAATATAGTGTAATTTCTACTTTTTTTATTTTTTAATTTATTTATTTCTTAAATATCTCAGTCTCTTCCCCACCACCGCCTCCCATTTTCCTCCCCCTTGCCCAATCAAGTCCCCCTCCCTCCTCAGCCCAAAGAGCAATCAGGGTTCCCTGTCCTGTGGGAAGTCCAAGGAACCCCCATCTCCATCCATTTCTAGTAAGGTGAGCATCGAAGCTGCCTAGGCTCTCCCAAAGCCATTACGTGCAGTAGGATCAGAGACCCATTGCCATTGTTCTTGAGTTCTCAGTAGTCCCCATTGTCCGCTATGTTCAGCGAGTCCTGTTTTATCCCAGGCTTTTTCAGACCCAAGCCAGCTGGCCTTGGTGAGTTCCCGATAGAACATCCCCATTGTCTCCGTGTGTGGGTGCACCCCTTGCGGTCCTGAGTTCCTTGTTCGCTCTCTCTCTCCTTCTGCTCCTGACTTGGACCTTGAGATTTCTGTCCGGTGCTCCAACGTGTGTCTCCGTCTCCTTTCATCGCCTGATGAAGGTCAACATTCAGGAGGATGCCTATATGTTTTTCTTTGGGTTCTCCTTATTTAGCTTCTCTAGGATCACTAACCATAGGCTCAATGTCCTTTGTTTATGGCTAGAAACCAAATATGAGTGAGTACATCCCATGTTCCTCTTTTTGGGTCTGGCTTACCTCACTCAGGATAGTGTTTTCTATTTCCATCCATTTGTATGCAAAATTCAAGTTTTTCATCCTATTTTTTTAAACATCACTCCTAGTGTACAATTGTTTTAACATGCTTGCTGAAAAGACCTTCCTCTTCCACATTGAATATATTTACACCTCCAGATATAATAACATATACAAATTGATGTTTACCTTTCAGTTTAGAGCAGTGAAAATATAATAATTTTAGATTATATGAGGGCTTGAATTCTATTTCTATTTATTTATAACTGCATTCCTTTGGGTCATTTATTATTAGGTACTCTGATCTAGAAAAAAATGTGCTTGCAGTGAATAACTATTCAGGTTTCTTTTAAAATGATGTTTACTAATCAGATACCTTATCTACTAATAAGATATAACACATATTTTTAGTATTTAAAATATTTTTAAAAGTGTTAATTTTGTTTGTTTGTCTTTTAACAAGTTTTTAATATTCCCTTTCTAGTTATATTGGCAGCCTATTAATGTTAAGTAATACTTTTTTTCTATCTCCAAAAATGAGTCACAACCACCTGCATGGAAGTTGTGTTCAATGACGGATACACGGGATGTTTGGTTCTTAAAGCAGACCATGTAGAGCTGGATTAATGACTGCATACACAAATTCCTACACTGCCATGGGCTCAAGGTGGTCAAGATTGTTAGGATGCTAATGCTCCCTTGAATCATACATAGTTCTTCATGTTATCCTCATCTGCTCTTTTGGTCAATGGGATTTTTATAAATATGTATCTTAAAATTTTAGACCAAATATTTCATAGTATAATGTTATTAGGAAGCTATTCTACTTAACAGGATGTTATTATCTGCATTCCCATAACCCAAAGTTGAATGCTCACACAAAATGTACAGGATTTCTATTCACAAACTAAGTAAAGGATTTGGGTTAAGAAGGCAAAAGTACCCTCTTCTCATGGAACATAACAGTCAAACTCAAAATGATGGTTTCCAAGGTCATTACAAAGAGACTCAAATTCACACACATAAAATCCTCTTTTTACTTTGAATTAAAAACAAGTTTTGTAAGAGGACAAAGTGAAAATTTGTTATCCATAAATTGGGGCCAATTTAGGTCAAAATGCCTTTGCATATCCAAATGAGATAGTAAAAGCGAGAGTGTTTTGTAATCATTACCACCCTATACAAATATAAGTCATTGTTTTTAATAAAAAACAAAGCCAACTTTAGAAATGAATATGTTACTTCTTGATCAAAGAAAATGACCCTTAGAGACATTTTACCCCAAACCAACCCATGTCCTTCTAAAATATAATATCCCTTGTCATCTCACCATGTGCAATGCATCACTTTATGTTAAGCCTTCTTGAGTTCGCATTTAAAGTGGAAACGTCTCAGAGAAGAGTAACAATTATATTCACAGATTAGAATGAATAGCTTTCAAAGACTTCATGTCAAGGTTCTGGGAGCCAGGCCATATTCATTACCATCGTTCTCTCTACTCTTTGTGACTACAACATTATGATTGATCTCTGGAAACCTTGAAGAATAAGTACATGCATGAGGTTGGAGTAAGGATGAGGGAGGGAGGTCAAAAAACAAACAAAACAAGAGTTTCCTTTTCTAGTTGTTCCAAGTTCAACCCTGGAACTCGCAGACTTCAGAAGTCTATTGCTCTGAATTGGCACAGAGAACTACATACGTTAGGTGCATAGTTTAGTGAAATTTGGCATGAGCACATTTCCACGAAAAAACACCACACCCCTTAAGTATCATGTGGTCTTCCCTCCCACAAAGTTTTCCTACAAACTACGAATCTACTTCTTATTCCTATATGTTAGTCTGCATGACCTAGAATTTTACACTGATGGAATTATATATTCCTCAATATCTCTTTTTTAAAAATCTGATTCTCACATTGCATAATTAGTTTATATCAGCCCAGTGTTTCAGCATGTATCTCTAGTTAGCTGTGTTTTGTAGCTGAATCATTTTATGGGTACATTTTGTGCTTTCGTGTATTGTGAATATTTATGTAATTGTGAATATTTATGTAACTTATGTAATTTTATTTTAGAAAGTAGTCAACATAAACATAAATATATGTAAACATTGGGAAAATCACTTGCATTTATTTAACAGATTCGAAGAAACAATAGAATAGTATTTTTTTAAAAGTTTGTAGGAAATAGCCAAGTAACCTTCAGAATGGTGATACCATTTTGCTTTCCAAACAGCAAGCGGTCCACCAAGGTTTCTTTCTCCCATGAGGCACTGAAATGGTCAGTGAGTATGGCCTCAAGCATTCTACTGGGCAAACCAATGTCTTTGTTGGTTTGATTTGTTTCATTAGTTTTAAGAAGAATCATTTCAAATGCTCATTTGTCAGATATGTAGGCTCTTTGACACTTAATTTTTTTTTTATTTTTTGCTTCGTTTGAATACCAGCTTTTTGTGTTCTTCATGTGTTGTGAATACAAGTCTTAGGTGCATGTACTGCCAGGGATTCCTTGCTATACTTTGACTTCTTCCTTTCAAATTTGTATCCCCTTGACCTCCTCTTGTTGTTTTATTACTCTAGCTAGAACTGCAAGTGCTTGAGTAGGTAAGGAGATAGTAGGCAGCCTTGGATTGTTCCTGATTTTAGTGTAATTTTGAGTTTCCCTCCATTTAATTTGATGTTGGCTAAACCTGCTATAATATTGCCTTAATTGTGTTTAGGGATGCACCTTGTATCCTTGATCTCTCTAAGATTTTTATCATGAAGGAGTTTTGGATTTTGTCAAGGGCAAAATCCTTTCTGCATCTAACGAGAAGATTATGTAGTTTTTTTTCTTTCAGTTTGTTTATGTGGTGGTGCCGCACACCGCACCCTTGTGTCTGTGCTCTGTGCGCCGGCACCCAGTTACCGAGCTTCAGGCAAGGGGCTGGAGGCTGAGAGACAGATTGACCCACGCAGCTCGAAATGCTGGTTCAGAAAGCCCATCTTTATTAACACCATGTAGACTTAAATGCACCGCAGTTAATGGTCAACAGGTGATCATCCTCTGATCCTCTAACTAGGCACAGCTTCTAGTAACTTTTATTAGAAGATTCTAGGAGCGAAAAGCAACTGAAGGCCAGGACTCATTAATCCCAACATGATGGATTAAACTGACTGATTTTCATATGTTGAACTATCCCTAAATCTCTGGAATGAAGCCTACCTGATCGTGATGTATGATCTTTTTGAGTGTTTTTGAATTCAGTTTGCAAGTAATTTTGCTTCAATGTTTATGAGGGAAATTGGTCTGTAATTCTCACTCTTTGTGGAGTCTTTGTCTGGTTTGGGTTTCAGAGTGACTGTGGCCACGTAGAAATAGTTTGACAATATTTCTTCTGTTTCTATTTTGTGGAATATTTTTGAAGAGAATTGGCATTAGCTCTTTGAAAGTCTGGTAGAACTCTATGCTAAAATCTTCTGGTCCCGGACTTTCTTTCTTTCTTTCTTTCTTTCTTTATTTATTTATTTATTTATTTATTTATTTATTTTGGTTGATTAAAAAATGACTGCTTCTATTCAAATTGTCTGATCTTGATTTAGCTGTAGTAAGTGGTATCTGTCAAGCAATTTGTTCATTTGTCTTAGATTTCCAATATTGTGGGGTAAAGTTTTTTGAAATATTAATTAATGATTCTTTGGGTTTCTTCAGTGTCTGTTATGTCCCCCTTTTCATATCTGATTTTATTAATTTAGATAGTTCTTCTATGCCTTTAAGTTAGGTGGATAAGGGTTTGCCTATCTTGTTGATTTTTCTCAAAGAACCAACTCTTTGTTTTGTTGATCCTTTGGATTATTCTCTTTGTTTCTATTCTATTTATTTCAGTTTTCAAATTAACTTTTTCCTGCCGTCTACTTCTCTTGGGTGGTTTGCTTTTTTTGTTCTAGAGCTTTTAAGTTGTTGTTAATGCTAGTGTGAAATCTATCCAAATTCTAGAAAGTATTTAATTTCTTTCTTTATTTCTTCCTTGACACAGTAGTCTTTCAGTAGAGAGTTGTTGGGTTTCTGTGAGTTTGTAGGCTTTCCATTGTTTCCATTGTTGAAATCCAGGTTTCGGTCTGACGGGATGCAGGGGGTTCTTTGAATTTTCTTGTGTTGTTAGGACCTGCTTTGTAACTTAGTGTGTGGTCAGTTTTAGAGGATGTTCCATAATATGTTGAAAAGAACGTGTATTCTTTTTGCTTGAATAGGAAAAATGTCCTATAGATAGTGTATCCATTTGGTTCATAACATCTGCTAGCTCCAGTATTTCTCTGTTTAGCTTTTGTCTGGATGTGTGTCCATTGGTGAGAATGGAGAACTTAAGTCTCCCCTTATCAATGTGGGAGGATTGATGTGTTTTTTAAGTTTTTGCAGTGTTTCCTTTACAAACAAGGGTGTCCTTGTCTTTGGGGCATAGAAGTTAAGAACTGAATATCATCTTGGTTGATTTTTCCATTAAGGATATGAAATGTCTTTCTCTGTCTCTTTTGATCAACCTTGGCTTGAAATCTTTCTTGCTGAATATTAGAATGGTTACTCCAACTTGTTTCTTAGGTCCATTTGCTTGTAAATTCTTTTCCAAAATTTTTTTTTTTTGCGGGATAATGTCTATCTTTGACGTTAAGGTGTGTTTCTTGTATGCAGTGGAATGATGGATCCTGTTTTCACATCCATTATATTAGTCTGTGTCATTTTATTAGAAAATCAAGTACTGTGGGAACTCCTTCAACCAACAGCCTTTAAGATACTGGCCCACATTGGGCATGGCCACATGTACTATATATGTACATATAAAAGTGTGTGCAGTCCCTTGACTGCTGGATTTGGTTTTAGTTCCCCACTCATGCAAAGGTCTGGTGATCTACCCCTAAATAAAAAACCTTTATTATACTCCATTCTAGACTTGTGTGGGACTATTTTATTATAATCTACAATAACCAAGTCCTTCGATATTGAGAGATATCAATGGCCAATGATTGTTGTTTCCTGTTATTATGTTATTGTTGTTGTTGTTGTTGTTGTTGGTGGTGGTGGTGGTGGTGGTGGTGGTGGTGGTGTGTGTGTGTGTTCATTCTTAGAGATTTGCTAGTATAAGATTATTTACAGCCTGTATTTTTCTATGTTTAGTCAACCACCTTGGGTTGGAGTTTTCCTTCTAGTGACTTCTGTAGGCCTGGATTTGTGAATAGATATTATTTAAATTTCCTTTATCTTATCTCTCCATCTGTGCTGCTTAAAAGTTTTACTGGAAATAGTAATCTGAGCCGGCACCTGTTTTCTCTTATAGTCTGCTGCACATTTGTCCAGAACTTGTTGCCTTTAGGAGTATCCATTGAGAAACTGGGAGTAATTCTAATAGGTCAGTCTTTATACGTTACTTGGCTGTTTTCCTTTGCAGATTTTAATATTCTTTGTTTGTTCTCTGTTTTTAGTATCTTGATTATTTTGTGTTGAGGAGACTTTCTTTTATGGTCCAATCTGTCTGGTATATCTGGTACTCTCTAAGTTACTTGTACCTTTATGGGCATGTCCTTCTTTAGGTTAGGAAATTTTTCTTCTATGATTTTAAAGATATTTTCTGGGCTTTTATCCAGGATTCTCCTGCTTCTTCTATTCCTTTTATTCTTGGGTTTGGTATTTTCATTGTGTCCAGGATATATTGTGTCAGGGATTATTTTTAGATTTAGCATTTTCTTTGACTGGTATATTTATTTATTTATTCTATCATATTTTCGATGCATGATATTCTCTCTTGTATTGTGTTGACAATGTTTGTATCTGTAATTTCTGTTCCCTTACCTAGATTTTCCATTTCCAGAATTCTCTCAGTTTTGTTTTCTTTATTGGTTCTATTTCCATTTTCAGGTCTTGAACAGTTTTATTCATTTTGTGCAATTCTTCAGTGGTTTTTTTTATTGGTTTTGTGTGTTTCTTTAAGAGATTTAATCATTTCCCCTTACAGACCTCTATCCATCTTCATAAACTTGGTTTTGAAGTAATTTTCTTGTGCTTTAGTTGTGGAATATTCAGGGCTTACTTTAGTGGGATTGTTGAGCTCTGGTGGTGACACAATGCCTTGGCTATTGTTGATTGTTGATACTGGTGTTTAGACATATGGTTTGCAGTAATTATAGGTCTAGGTATTGATTTCTGAGTTGGTCTTTGTTGGATGGGTGTTTTGTTCCTTGGTTTCTGTTTCCTCTCTGGTCCTCTTGGCTAAATGGCCAATGGTTGAGTAGAGGGTCTCTGGCAAACTTGGGGGATGGACTTCTGATGGTAAGGGTGACCTCTGTCTAGCAGGGGGTTTCTTCCCCAGTTGGGCAACCAAAGTGACCTATAGTCTTCTCTGTTTCTGGGTGCTGGTGTGGACTCTAGTGGGGCAGGGGTTCCAGGGTTTTTCAATTTAAACAATACTCAAAATTGGAGACAAAGCTGATTAAAATTTAATTGTAGTTTCTTTGAACACATGCATCAGTTTGTATGCAAAATAACACTGTAACAATTTTGAACATTCCAAGCCAACTTTTTGGTAATTCTTAACAAAATTATTATGCCGTGACTTTGATGTACTATCTTCCTATAGTTTGCTCTCGGGTTCATTGAGTGCCTAGTTTGTGTGGCCTAACATGTTCCATTAAATTTGGAAAATATATGGGTACTAGTCTCTTGAATATCCTTCATGGACCTTGCATCTCTTGCAGTAATCTAGTTGAAATTCACCTTCAACTTTCCTGATGTATTAGTAATTTGTTCATAATTAACTTTTCTCATTTTACCATGAATCATTATTTTCAAATTTACTTGTTTTTTTTTCTGATGTGTCTGATCTGTATTTCACATCTGCATGTTTCTGTGAGGGGGGGGGGATAGTATACACACACACACAGGAGAATGCATGATTGTGGAGGCCAGAGGTACTCTTTAGGACCTTAGATGGATTTCTTCAAGGGTCATACAAATACTTTCCTTGTCGAGACAGGATCTCTTGCTGGGTCCTATGGCTCACTGTTTAGGTGATTCTGGTTGGCCAGGGGTTTGACTATTTCTGCCTTCTTAGTACTAGGATTGCATACACTGCTCAGTAGATGTGAGTGCTAGGGATCAAGCAGCTCCTCATGATGTGTGCCAAATAGTTTCTTGATTGAGCTTTTTCCCCAGCTACGACAGTCTAATTTTCATCTTTATAAATTTGTGTTTCTAAAATTCGAAATTTACTTTTTAAAATATTTTCCATGGTTTAGAATTTTGAACATAGGAAGGGAGCTTATCACAACATCTTAAAGCAGTTCTCTGTTAATTAGAACACCTGTCTCTATTATGACCATTGTTTTATTGATATTGGAGAGTATAGCTTTCATGATTTCCTTGCAAGCATGATAATGCCTTTTAAATGGGTAAGTGACATGAATTTCATCATTTGGTGCTAGTTTTAAACTTTGATTTCGTTTTGGTTCTTCACAGAAGTCACTCTCCGTCCAGGTGTTGGTGCCCATTGTCTTGTAAATTTTATTAGAAAATACATACCAATCCCAGTTCCCACTTTCTCCCCTCCTCCTGTTTTCTCCACTTTCCCTACATTCTGCCCCCACGCAGAGAGGGTAAGGCTTCCAATGGGGAGTCAACAAAATCTAGCCCATTGCTTTGAGCAGGACCAAGGCCTTTGACACTATCCAGAAGTTGAGCAAGGTATCCCTCCAAAGAGGGTGAGCTCTAAAAAGCTAGTACAAGCAACAGGGATAAATCCTGGTCTCATTGCCAGTGGACCCACAGTTTGCTCCAGTCACACAACTGTTACCCACATTCAGAGGGCCTGGTTTGGTCATTCTCTCACTGTCAAATCATAATTGGTGGGGTCCCATTAGGTCAGGTAAGCTGTTTCAGTGGGTGTCCCTAACATGGTCTTGACTTCTTTGCCCATATTTTCACTCCTCCCATTCTTCAACTGAACTTTGGGAGCTCAGCCCAGTGCTCCACTGTGGATCTCTGCCTCTGTTTCCATCAGTTGCTGGATGAAAGTTCTATGGTGACATTTAAGATAGTCATTAATCTGACTACAGGGCAAAACCAGTTCAGGTACCTTCTTCACTATTGCTTAGGGTCTTAGCAGGAGTCATCCTTGTGGATTCCTGAGACTTTCTCTAGTGCCAGGTTTTTTTGCTGGCCCCATAATGGCTCCCTCAATCAAGATATCTTTTTCTTTGTTTCCCCTCTCTGTTCTTCCTCCATCTTGACTTTTTATTCCCTCAAGTTCTCCTCCCCTCTTCCATTCTCCCCCCTCCTCTCCTTCTGCTCTCCCTTCTCTCCTACCCCCATGCTCCCAATTTTCTCAGGAGATCTTGTCTGTTTCCCCTTCCCAGGAGGGATCTATGTAATGTATATATTTCTCTTAGGGTTCACCTTTTTACTTAGCTTTTCTGGGGTAGTGGACTATAGGCTTATTATCCTTTACCTTACAGCTAGTATCCAAAAATAGCTTTCTTAAAAGCCATGGTAATTTCAATATGCTGAGTAGACAGAGATTCTTTTTCATTTATTTATTTATTTTTTAAAAACCTATCTTTTCTCATTTTACATATCAATCTCATTTTCCACTTCTTCCCCTCCTTCTGCTCCCTCTACTTCCCCCCTATTCCACCCCTCATCCACTCCTCAGAGAGGGTATGACTTCTCATGGGGATTCTTCTTTCCAGAGGGAGGCTGATTATAACCTACATCCCAGATGTTGTTGTAGCCAAACTATAGCCAGGAAAAATAAATACAGAGTGACAAGTTGTTTCTTAATTACCTTGTCTTCAAAGTGCTAATCATATTCACTAATTTTTCTTATGTGAGGACGACAGAGATATTTGGATGCAAAAGGGATTAAAAAAATCATTTCTCTGTGGAGTACCCAACCTTAAATGGGAGATCCATAGCACACACTCTATGCTTCTTAGGATCAGGGATCATCAATTAAGACACAGCAGATTTTTAAGAGGGAGGGGTAATGGTAATCTTCAGCAAAACATTTGCCAGACATGGCAGATCCAAACACACATGACGCCACAGCTACTGTGGCTGTACACAGAAAACCTGCACAAGATCTAGCCAGATAAAGTCCCAGCAGGGACAGAGGAGGGTCTCGTGAAGCACTGCCACTATCTGAGGAGCTATTGATAATTAATTGATGACCCTCAAGGGGTTCTTAGTTTTCTTCACTGAAATGTCACCTATAGGGTTACCCATGCTCGAGCAGCTGGTTCTATACCCATATATAGAGAGGCTGCACTACATACAATCATACAAAGAAGAATAGAAATGAACATGAATTTAGAAGGGAGAAGCAGAAGAAAAGATGTAGGAGAAGCTGAAAGGGGAAGATTAGGGAGTGGTTTTGATCAAAACAATTTACAGGCGTGTATGAAATTCTCTAACAATAAAAACAGTTTTTTAATCTAGTGTATGACTGGGCAGTCATATCCCAGAGACAGAGAAGGAAATGTGGATTTTTGTGGCTACAAGATAACTATAATTAATAATCGTCTCATTTTTCAAAGTACTGTATCTTTAGAAAAGCCCTTGCTGGTATAATTTTCCTTCTCTTGTTCCTTACTGTTGCCATATTATCCATTGTGTCGCTGTGCTAACTGACACTCAGGAAAGAGTCTTCAGCGATTTCACTAGCTAATGTGTGGTTTCTCTAAAACCCAACCACAGTCTTCAGATATCAAATGGGGGGATTTGCCTATCAGGTCAATATTCTCATGAAAGGGAATGTGCCTGACAATCATTAATAGCCAAACAAAACCTCTTTCTTTGAATAAAATACACAAGATGATCTTTTATACAGGTTTAAAAATACAAAATTCCTAAAAATTGTCATATAGTTTGAGTTACCTTGTTTTGTGTTGACAATAGGGAAAGTAGTTGAATAGAATGTAAATACAGGTTTTGGAAATATCGGCATAATTTGTGAGTTCTTAAAACCTGGAGACTTTATTAACTTACTTGTGTCTGCCTTCTTAGTAATTATCATGTTTCTTGGAGCAAATTTAATCATTATTTTATTGGAGCAATTTTATTTGGACTGATATTCATAGAGAACAAAGGGCAAAGACAGGCAAAACCAAGCCTTTGTTTCTGCCAATTAAGAGGGGAAAGCTGCACTGTTTTATCTGTAGCACCTTTTGCAGTGGCAAAATTCTTAATAACTTTCTTGTCAAATTTCTATTCAAAAGCAGCAAGATTGAGTATACTTGTTAAAATTATTAGAATTAATGAATAGTCATCATGTCACTAGAAATCTGTTTCTCGTATGCTCTAGAGGCGTGGAACTGGAGAAATTTGATTCTCTTCTCATATAGACTTCTTGTTTGGGCTTAGAGTAGCTTGACAATTAGGCCAGTTAAGTAGTCAACTCTGTTTTT
Source organism: Microtus ochrogaster (assembly GCF_000317375.1). Taxonomy (NCBI): domain Eukaryota; kingdom Metazoa; phylum Chordata; class Mammalia; order Rodentia; family Cricetidae; genus Microtus; species Microtus ochrogaster. Next base: position 44,439,000 of record NC_022017.1, on the reverse strand, counting down.
GGCCTGCCTTCAATGTTCTTATTTCACTGGAAAGAAATACAATTTAATAACAGTCCTGTAACCAAAGAAACATCATCCAAGTCTCTAAGTGAGAGTGAGATGTACCAACCAGTACACAACCATGCCAAGGTTTGGGGAAAGTTGCACAATACACTCCATAAAAAAATAAATAAATAAAAATAAAATGCCAACATAATGAAATTGTTAAAGCAGTCAAAATTCTCAGATTGGCCTTTATATTGTTGTAAATATTGTCATCCCTTTAAAGAGCTCCAATGGTAGAAATATATTTACACATAATTATTGCCAATGAACAAGATATAAAAATGATTTATACATGCAATTATATCATTATTACCTATGACATTATATTATATCATCAAGTATGTGTAGCTATAGTAACTAATACTTTGCATTTGTAATATTCTGCACAGTTTAGAAAAAATTAGTTAGAAAAATATATTTAGAAAAAAAAAATATATATAGTCTCTAATCATACAGGAAAATGAGATTCCAAAATGGTGAAATTAGCTTCCAGACAGCTGGGCTAGTGGCCATTTCTGTTTCTTTAACCAATTAACGCTCCCTAAACAAAATATAACAATTAACAATTCTGAACAAATGAAGATATGGTTATCATTGAGATGTGGGGAATGACTAAGATGAGGTAATTTCTGGCCTGGTTACTGCCCTGAAATAACTTCCAGAATACAGAGCAAGGAGTAAGAATTCAGTCTGAATCCAGAGAAAACCCAAGTGGAGAAAATGCTAAGTAAACATGAAAATACTAGAAGTTAATAACAAAGATTTGAGGAGATGAAATCTGCACAAAGTAATGTGAGCATTATAATTATGGTGACGATAAAGTAATGATACAGAGAGCAGAATCGAGAAATAAAGTCACAACTGGCTCTAAAATACGCAAAGGCAATTCATGAAGAGTTTTCTTTCAAATGTTGCAGAGCAGCAGCTCTGAACCACACATTGCAAACATATACAACAATGAACCAAGTATTAATTGTAAAGCCAAATGATACACGTCTACAAATGACTATATGCAAATGTTTATGACTTCAGGTTAGGTAATAATTATAGGCATAACCCACAAAACAGAGTCCATACAAATCCTAAAAGCGAATTGGAATTTCATTAAATTTAGATGACTCCAGCGAAGACTCTACGCAACAGTGGAGAAGATGCCTAAACTGGCATTCCCCGGTAAGCAGATTGATGACTACCTTAATTATCCTCATTCAACCTTCAACCGGTGTAGAAATAACCAGGCTAGCTAAGGATTAAACAATTGTATTTTCTTTATTGTAAGGGGAAAAACTCACAAAACAGGAAATGAGAAATCCAAGCACAGCAAGGTCCCGCAGAGCGGGGGAGGGTTGAGTCGCAGAGAGCTCACACAGGGAGGTGCACGCCTTTTTACCTGGGTCCCAGTGAAGCCACGTCTTACCTAGGACCCACCTCTTAAAGATTATTGGTGAACAAAGCTTTCCCCATCAAACCAGCAGCTGATGGGAAGAGATACAGAGATCTACAGGGAAGCACTGGAACCAGCTATAGGAGACCAGCCCTAGAGAGGGAGGAGGGATAATATGAGCAAAGGCGTCAAGACCATGATGGCTACACTCATACCACCTGACCTGAGCTAATGAGAGCTCTTTGACTCTGGACTGTTAGCAGGAGAATCTACATAGACCCAAATTAGACCCACTAAATGTGGGGCACAGTTGTGGGGTATGGACTGTATGTGGGACTAAGATTTATCCCTAGTGAATGAACTGGCATCATGGAGCACATTCTCTTCGGAGGGATACCTTGATGAGCCTAGATATAGGAGGGGAGGCCCTTGGTCTTGCCTTGAAGTGAAGCATCAAACTTTGTTACCTCCCGATGGGAAGGAAGCCTTACCCTTTGTGAGGAGTAGATGGGGAGGGGAAGAATGGGGCAGGAAGAAAGGAGGAAGTGGGAATGAGTGTAAAATGAGAAAAGATTGAGTAAAAAAAAAATTCTTAGTAAAAAAAAAGTAAAGAAAATCACACATAGATTCCCAATGGATACCATTCTACATGGATTTCCAACATGCAGAAAAGTAAATAATTGATAGGTACCTTTAATAGTGAATTCCTAACACTTTCCATTTTTTGGGGGGGGGTGTTCTTTATCTTATGATGCTTTGTCCTCTTCCCAAGCTGTCAGATGAGAAAGAGGTTTCCTCTCCATTAATGAGGACAAAGAGCTTGGCATGTCTTTCATATATAACCCTGTAAGCATGAGAAAGCCTTTGCTCTTTACCTGCTTCACCCCACTCTCTCAGTCAAGTTCATCTATCCTATTGCCGAGGCATTCCTTCACTGGTGTTAGAACCTACTGTGGGATTCCAAAATAAACTAAATACAGGCATGTCTCTTGGACTTCCCTCCGAGACAAGCACCTGATTGGGGTTGCTAAGACATCTAGTCTCTTTGTAGTCTCATTGGCTGAACAAATACTGACATAGGCCTTTCAGGAGACATCCATTGTTAAAATATTCTGATTTTTAACATCATAATAAGATCATAATCCACTCTGGTGTGTGTGTGTGTGTGTGTTCATTTCATCAGATCTGTTCATCTGGAAAACCCTGACTAATAAAGCTAGGAACAAAACAATTGGTACTTATGTCCTAGCTAAATAAACAGATTAATTTCATTTCAATATTGACTAATTACAACTAGGGTAAAGTTTTACAATCCTAAAAGAATTATTTTTGAAAAGAAGGATACTCGACATAGCTAATTCTCAGAACTCTATGGAGTATAATATTCCAAATGAGTTCTAGGGAAACAAACAAACAAACAAACAAATGTAGTTTTCTTTTGAGAAACAGTTACAGGACACATTTCTATCACACTGATTGTACACCCATGAGGATGAGAAAAATATAAACTATTTCTAGGTATTTACAATAATGAGAAATGGAATGATTCTTTAAGTTCTTTGTATTTTTATCATGTATGAATTATACATATTAACTGAATTGTGCTACTTGCATTAATGCATGAAATCTTTAAGTAAATCACCCAGCTTCCTTTTACTCACCTCAATGTGTAGACACTCATTGTCTGGGAAGCATTATTATACTTCAGGTTGACTTTTTATTAGTGTCTAAGACAAAGAACTCATTGAGTTTCAAGTGGGAGGAAAAATAGCTTAATTTGAAGTATTCAAATTAGAAAAATATATAAATAACTTGGCAGACATATGCATATAAACCCTAGCATTAATGTAAATGACTGAAGAGAAGTGAGTCAAGTGGGTTGGGTTTAAACAGGTGCAGAAAGCCTAGATATAGGAGACCTTCTGTAGCCAAATATTTTTCTTGTAAGACCAAAGGAATTAAGGGTATTGTGTAAAAGTGCTCTTTTGGCCTTTTAGTGAGGTCAATGACCAAAAAGAAAAGCTTGCACACAGGTAGAATTGGAAGTTTCATTTCTTTCATGAGTTAGACTGTTCTGGTCCAGCAACTTTGTTGTCCAAGTTTATCAGTGACTTCTTTTTTCCAATCACTCTTAATGTATATCATCCTTGCTATTTTCTACTTTCTTCCCTAGATGGTCAGTTGACAGCACTATACTTGCAAAAGACACTGTCACACTTAAGTTATGTAAATACATCTCCTTTATTCTACACAATAAATATGTGTGTATTATTGTTTCTCAAGACAGTTCCACAGGATATGCTGTGAAACTGATAGTGGCAATGGTGACCCTGAGTAAGTAATCATGTGTATATGTGTGCTTAGACAAATTTTACAAAACAAAATAAGAAGTTAAAACAATAGTAAAGGCCTGTAGAATAAAGTTATAAAATAATTGTGTGTAGATTTATGTTGGTGTTGTCCTTACTACAAAAGAGAATCAAACACTAAAAATTAATAAGTTGTATAAAATAAAAGCATTGGAGTAGGCTGAAGTTGATGTGTCATTGAAGAAAGAAAGAAATTTTAATATAAACTGAATGCAGTCTAAGAATATGTCATTTTTAAAATTGACAGTAGGATGTACACATATACTTCCTCTTCACTCACTGATTTACACAAAGCATCTTCTGCTTTGCAAACTCCATCTATAAATGCCATAAAATTTTAAAATTTATATTTTAAAACATATTAAAGCATAATTCATTGAATATCTCCTGTAATTTGGTGTATTTAGTCATATAAATATGTATTTAGTCATATAAATATAAAGTTGCCTATAATATTCACTACCTGTTGCATAGTCTGAAACACTGCATCACACCATACATTTCAGCTTCCAACACATCACATGCCTAAAACAATAGGGCCAATAACTTACAAACTGAAACTGAAAAGATTAACTTTTTATCTCCATGAGTTGGTTCATTTCTAGTATTTTGCATTAAACTGGAAAATTAACTCACAAATGTAAAAATAAAAACTTTGGGTTGACCCTGTCTGCCAAGCATGGCTGCATCCAGTTTATATTTCTGCCTAAGATACTTTAATTTACATGAAGAGATAAATTCTCATGCGTTTTCACAATATGTTGACTGAAAGTAATGGCAGAAATCTTGGGGCTTCACCAAGAGTAACCATCACCTTTATGTCTGGCTATAACATTAGTCTTTTCAGAGCAAGTCATTCCCAGTATATAAAGTTCTCTGCCATGTAATGATACTAAACTTAAAACATTTAGTGAACAAATATAGATACACATGGACTTAATAATAAAAAATGGTTAAATAAAGTGTGTCAGGGACCAGCCTCTACAAAAAGACCTTTTACTAGGGTAGGAGCATAGGGTGTTAGAAATATTAATAAAGAATATGAAGATGCATGTGAAAATAATAAAACAGAAACCATAGAGCAGTTCTGGGAGGGCAATCCAGTGAATACTGAAATCAGCCATGTTTATTTTTTCATATGCTTTTATACCCAATTCAAAAGAGGTAACAAAAGACTTCATTAACATGATACAAATGACAACTCAAACAGTTAATTGCTTTAGCACTTTGAGGCATCAAGTCATTAGCATTCTGTTGTTTAGACAGTGAAGCTACCTTAGACCAAGTATCCTGAAGGCAGCCACTTCCCAGGTAACCTCATATTCCAAAAGAAGGGTTAGAAGTATGTTTGCCTATCCTAACCATCTGTCAGGATGGAGTGGATCTACTTGTATGAGCTATATTACTGTCAAAAATGGCCAATTTGAGCCACCTCCAAACTCTCTATCAGAAAGGTGGCAATAGGCTTATATTTTTGGATGTCCACAATTCCTCTCTTTTTATTAATTTTAATAAGGCCTGTGCTTCTGTAACAGGACAGGTGACCATATCTGCCTTAGGTGAACACTTTCCCTTTTCTCAGACTTACCTGTCTTCGGTTCATGTATTCCAATCATACATGCCCATGTCTTAGATGCCCGTGAGGAAAAAGGATCAAATCCAACTTTGACTCCCACCATCTGTAAGAAAATGGTTAAGGGAGAAAGTACCTCTGGGCTCTGTCTCTGAGCCAAGTTTCTGTCAAAAGAGTTTGTCTGTAATTAGATAATGCTTTATAAAAATACATGCTCCTATGACTACCATCTCCTAACTAAAGGGGATGAGGACCACCATGGTTGGGAATGGCCTTTTAAATTGGTCTAGAATATTTCTTAACAATTTTCAGCTGTATTAAAATCTAAATTTCTTATCAAATTTGCCGAATCCAAGAACTCATTAGAAATGTCAAGCTTTTGTTAACATCTTATAATGAACTTTTAATGAACAGTTACAAACATTTCCAGGTCAATGCCATAATTCTAGAGTGGAAACTAAAAATAAACACACAATTTGTCACATCACAATTCTCTTAAATTAAATCTTAATTCTAATCAAAAGGTAAGAAAAGGTCTCCCTGATGGGTGAGAGTCCAACTGCATGGCTCCTTTTAAGTAATTGTCCCAGTCTTTGAGCAAAACAACATTAAGTCACCCTCCTCATATTCGAAGAGATGCTTTAGTCACTTCTTGTAATGAGTCCTTTTTCCCCTGAGGGGAAAATTGAGGTCTCAGTTCTCAGGTCTTATATTTCAACAGCAGATTGAATATCACACTGGCAAAATGAGTTCTGTGTCCCAAAGAATAAAACAGTAGAATGTGCAGTCTGCATTTCTGGTTTGACTCCAAGATAAACAGGATTCACTAGTCCTGGAAGTTTGCTTAGCAAGTCCATCAAGAGCCTGGGAATCGCCAGTTACCACCATGAACTTCTTTCCCTTCTCAGATGGTCAGATAACAGCAAGTTGTAGTGAGTCAGGAACATTGGTTCAGGTACCCCTTTCCTTGGCCTGCAGCATGGTGGTACGAGGAAATGAGAATCACGTGTTCAGGAACCTCTTTCTGGTTCTCCTATGGAGTCATCAGCGGCTGTAATGTCGTCAGGGCTGGCATTCTCTGTTATATATGCAGTCATCTCATCCAGTTTTATTTTCTTCCTGTGGGAAAAAAAAGCTCAAACCTCAACCCCAAATTAATACAGTGTCAGGTCCTTTCCTTAACACGGTGTAAGGATCTTTTTACTTTGCTTTAGCAAAGATCACCTTGGTGCCATCATGCCAAAATCTGTCTGTGGCAGGTTGCTCACAGGCACCCATAAAAGGTGCATGACTGAAGGCATTATGTGGCGATTCCTAATCATCCTGTTTTTATCTTTTTAAGTTGTTTTTAAGGAGCCATGGGCATGCTCCACAATTCCTTTTCACCCTCAGCTACATGCATTGCTCTTCCATTGGAAAAACCATCTTAAATTTAGCATAATATCCTATAATGGATCTTTTACTACAACTTCAGAAAAAATAAAGGAATATAATTCCACGAATTGCTGCAATGGATCAGCAGGGAAAAGATTATTATTCTGGCCTTTAAATTGAGCAAATGCAATTGCCCAAGAATCACTATTTTGAAATAACCAATGAACCTGTTGCTTAGTATAAGGAACATTGATCATAGCTGGTTCTCTACCAAAATATCTCCTGGATTTTATTCTTCTGTGCTAAGCAAGCTACCGCTTCAACATAAGGGTTTAATACCTTAACTGATGAAACAGAAAGGTGTAGTCATAAAAGCAGATGATTTTTGCCATAATAATGCAGGAGTAAGTTTTGTAAGTAATATACATGCTTGCCAAGGCTGGCCATAATTAGTACAATATATTCGCTGTTTCTATATTGCATTCTCTACCTGTGTGAATACCTGTCTGGTAGCTTCTGTAATCTGACTACTGGAATTTCAATCACTGTTCCCTTTAAGAATTTTATTTAGTGGTTCAAGATCTCACGTAGGATATTTTGAATAAGATTTTAACCATTGAATGTTTTATTAAAAGCTTGTAAGCTGTCTTTCTAAACCAAGTTGCAAGTCTGCCTCGCTGACAAGCTTAACTTGCTCATTTGCATTTTCACAGACACCTGACTGGCCTGAAGCTGCAGTTCCCTGAGGTTTTTTTTTTTTTTTTTTTTTTTTTTGCAGCTTGGCTGTCAAGTAAGACTAGGCTAGCTGAATTCAGCTACTCCTAGCTGAATCTGGGCCATGCAGTGGGGCACAAGCCATGCTCTCTGCTTGGAAGTGTACTACTTGGGACATGGAACCAGGCGGTGTTAGTCCCTCATTGCCTGCTGTGCCTGGGCACAGGCCATGCTTTCCACGTTTAGCAGTTCCATTACAGGCCAGTGTCAGAGACAGCTGTCAAATTTACAGACTCTCAGGTGTCTGCCATTGTAGCACCTCCAAGACTTCCACGTCAACAAGCTTAGGCAGCTATAGCCGCTCCAAATTTGACTATCCCTGCTTTTTTATTTTAAATCTTGTAACCACAAAATTCGGAGAATTCCTGAATCCTCTCCTCTGTTAAAAGCCATAAATTTATCTAGCTGACCACAACGCCTGTGTGTGGACTACCACAGTCTCAGCGGTAACTCAGGCCATTGCTACCCCAAACCCCTCATTCTTTCACTCTTCACGGCCACTTAGCAGCAACAGAGACTACAGCTGGGTAACCACAGCACCACCACGCGCATAGGCAAAGGCAAGGCCATTCTTTGGCCTCCTGGAGACCTGGAGCAGCCTGAAGGCAGTGGCGGATACACTGCCAACACTTGGGCTACGGTAATATAATATTTACAAACTCTAAATATCTTTGCCTTTGTGTTTGCTCCACTTCAGTTCCTCTAGCAATCAAAATATATCCAAGCAATTGT
>NC_022017.1:44429583-44430649 GCF_000317375.1 Microtus ochrogaster | reverse complement strand
TTTTTTTTTTTTGGTTTTTCGAGACAGGGTTTCTCTGTGGTTTTGGAGCCGGTCCTGGAACTAGCTCTTGTAGACCAGGATGGTCTCGAACTCAAAGAGATCCGCCTGCCTCTGCCCTTGTCTCATTTTTACAAATATTTTACTCCCCATATTTTGCCCCACCTTTTTCTTTCCTTTTTTATTATCTAGTATTTATTTCCAAAGCATTCATTACTCACCTCTGTGATTTTTTTGGTAGGGTCCTTCATGTACTCCCCTGTATGCCTGATCACACTTTTGTGTGTTTAAGGGTTCACCTGTTGCCCCACAGTGGGTGACATATATTGGGGACTAGCCTAGACAAAACACCTCTTACCTGGGAAGGATCATGTGGTGTTAGAAATATTAATAAAGAATATGAAGATGCATGTGAAAATAATAAAACAGAAACCATAGAGCAGTATAGGAAGGGCAATCCAGTGAATACTGAAATCAGCCATGTTTATTTTTTCATATGCTTTTATACCCAATTCAAAAGAGGGAGGAAGGTAACAAAAGCTTTCATTAACATAATACAAATGACAACAAAAACAGTTAATTGCTTTAACACTTTGAGGAATCAAGCATTCTGTTGTTTAGAAAATGAAGGTACCCTAGACTAAGTATCCTGAAGACAGCCACTTCCCAGGTAACCTCATATTACAAAAGAAAGAGCAGAAGTGCGTTTACATAGCCTGAGCATCTGTCAGGATGGAGTGGATCTACTTGTATGAACTATCTTAATGACAAAAGAACCAGGTAATCATGTCCTGAGGTGGGACATGCAACTATGCTTCTCAACAATTTGGAGCAACCTCCAAGCTCTCTGACTATCAGACAAGGTAGCAGTAGGCTGACAATTTTTGGCCTCCACAAAATTCCACTTCACCAAGGAAGTGAAAGATCTATTTGACAAGAACTTTAAGTCTTTGAAGAAAGAAATTGAAGAGGACACCAGAAAATGGAAGGACCTCTCTTGCTCTTGGATTGGGAGGATCAACATAGTAAAAATGGCAATTCTACCAAAAGCAATCTATAGATTCAATGC
>NC_022017.1:44394318-44427518 GCF_000317375.1 Microtus ochrogaster | reverse complement strand
GGAATTGAACTTAGGACCTTTGGAAGAGCAGGCAATGCTCTTAGCCACTGAGCCATCTCTCCAGCCCGACCAAAACTCTTTATACTAATGTGTGTAATACTAGGAAAGGTGGGATTAACAAATCATTTTAGTTGTATGCACTATAATTTATCCTAAAATTCGCATCATCAGATGTCGGATCGATTGGAAAAATATCTTCATTTTATAACTAGCCCTGCCTTCTGTTCAACCTACAAAAGAATGGTAATTTAAAAAACAAAGCACAAAGAAATATGTTCTAAAATTTGGGTCCTGGATGCTTTGACTTCTACACCAGTTCAATTTCTATGAATAGTAACATGTCTGAAGAGTCATCCAAGTCCTTGGGTCACTGTACTATATCCGTAGTGCTACAGGTGAGGATCACCTTTAGTGCCATACTCATCTTACTAATTCAAGAAAGTGACTGGTGAGGGTGCTTTAGACTTCCCAAAAGAAAAGAAAAGGTAGTAGATCAAGCAAAATGTAGCAGCTTGCCAATCACCTCAGAGATGGTATGCTGTCTTCCACCATCCCCTTGTTCTCTCCACTGTTTCCCTGTTAGAACAGTTTCCATTTCATCTTAGTCATAAGCCCCCATTCTTACAAGCTCCCTGCCTCTCTTCCCACTCCATGTAAGTCTCTCTATTCTTCCTCTGATCATCCCCCATGGCTTTCTCCGACCTGAACTTCAGACATACACATACCTCTCCCATGCCGGACAGAAGACTGCAGTCCTCAATAGGAAAAAGTCACTGATGCAATGCCCAGCAAAGGTGGGTTTCAGTCTTGATCATTCACAATGGTTTATAATTGAACACAAACATTTGCGTCTTTCCTCACCTTGTGATTTTCCATCATTTGTTTCCTTCCTTTCAGTTCTAGATTCTCACATTTTGACGTGTGCTAACACCAGGAGTAAAAGTAGAACTTTTGATGCCAGATGCCAGGTTTCCAACTATAGCCTCAGCTATAATTAGATAAAACCCGAGAGATTCATATTTTGTCTTAGACCTTGCATATGTGTATTTGGGTAAGCCAAGTAAAATCTCTAACCTCCAAGCTAACTTAACTTAAAATAGAACTAACCTCTATTAACAACTATGATAAGGAGATTATTATGGAAATTAAATGTGTTATTACAATGAAATATTTAATCTAGCCTTATTTCCAAGTTAAAAAAATCAAATGATAAATTTTGGTTAATTATACTGTTATTATTTATTATACTAATGTCATGGATTTTTTTGGTTTTTAGATTAATGTTATAATCGCTATGATTTATTATTGATTCTTCTTTTTCTTTGTACATTCAAAAATATTAAATTATTAAGACAACCTCAAGGTACTGTTGTCCAGTTAGGTATAAAATAAAGGTTACATGTAAGAAATGGATTGGCTATGTCTGATGCATAAAAATAAGCTAACTGCTTATACTCAGTTTATATAACAATATCAGGAATATTTTTTATTATAAATCACTAAGGGTTATACCAATATGTATTTTCCTTAAGATATTGTCTTCAATGAATACAATCGATGAGTTACTTGAAGTTGACTCAAATCACCTTTTATAAATATATTTGCATTGAATTTAGAATATGATTAAAATTTGCTGCTTAATGCCAATGTAAAATGTTTCATATTCATTTATAAAATTTGAAATTGATAAACTGTGAACTGTCTTTTGTGGCTATGTCAGTTGCTTTCGGAGAACAGGTTTTTCCTTCAGCATCAGCAGCTTCTGCTGTGTCCACTCTAACTGTCAAGAACATTTGGGAAACCACAGGAGACAAGAGTTGAAGAAAGGAACCAATCACACAGGGAGTAGGAAATAGTCACCAATGCATGAGCATATGCTTTTCCTCACCACACTGAGCTCTTAGGAACATAGAACACACCCAAGTGACATCCCTCTGTTTTCGTATTTCTGACTGCATCTGGGAGAAGCAATACACTGGTTGCCCTACTTCCTCGAGGCAGCGAGAAACTTGGTGAAAGTTGATGTCATTCTAACTTGTCTCATATTAAGACAAATAGCATAACCTCCAAGAGTTGTGCATGTTCTCCCAGCGTGAGCAAAGCCTGGGGTGGAGAAGCCTTCTTGGCACAGGAACGTGTTTAACGGGAAGGAGCAGGGTTTTGCAAGACAGGGGATCTGGGGAAGGCTGTGACACCACATCTCTGCCTCTTGGCCTTTCAGTCAACAGAAGGGCCTCCCTTGGGAACCGCATTTTGGAGCACTTGAGCTCTTGATGAAAGCCTGACTTTCTACAGAGGGTCTGTCGCAGGAATAGTGGAGTTCCCAGAAAGCTCAGAGAAGAGTCTGAAGGAACAGTTAGTGTTCTCGGGAAATGGAGCCCACCTAGAATAGATGCTGAATGGCACGTTAGGACCCTCATCATCAAACTAGACACTGGCATTGTCCCAATTACAGTGAGGAAAAAGATAAGTGTGAACATATGCCCTTGATAAGGTAAGAAAAAGAAAAGATAAATGTCTCAAACATTGGACATTGGAGGACATTGCCAAGAGAAACACAACCTCTGAACAGCACTCAATAAATCATGAATTGATGTGCTCTGCAAAGAAAAAAAGAACGAGACAGAAAACCTAGAAGTCCCCTCATCTCTGGGGAAATAATTGTACATCATGTTATTTCACCTTAATTCACTTTAATTCCTTAATGGAATTAAAAGCAATATGAATACCATATAGCAAAAGCATTGTGCTGCAGTTTTAAATGAGATTGTATTTCTGAATTAAGTTCTCGAGACTGGATATTGTACAAATATTTAATCAGACTTCAGGCTTATCTCACTGATTTTATTTCAGGAAAAGTGTGCTGGAATTTTGTATATCATATCCATTTCTATTGTTTGATTAAGATAGTTTTGTCTTGATAAATGTTTACGTTTTTTGCTATTTAAGTATTATTATATTTTGGGTGTTGGGTCAGGTAATAGAATGGCCCTTTCCTAACAATAATGCTCATTTTTCTAGTAAGTTGACAACAGGCTGTAGCGTCAAGAAAGAGCGTGTATTTTTTTTAATGGGCCCCCACTCATCGAGTGTTTTCTTAACCTCTGCCACACTCATCTTTCTGCATGCACTAGGCCTTTGAAAGTCTGGAAACAGAAAACTAAGACTCCCAGAATTAGAGTGGATTAAAGGGATGATTGGTGTTGAGAAATGTGTTCCCAGTGGAAAGAACATGTTTCACCCCAACTCACAGAGCCATAACCTTTATGTCGCTCATTTCTGTGGGAACGAACCATGGCAACCAACTTTTAAATTTCAAGCAAAATATGATTAAAAGAGTAAAGGACACCGTATTTTTCTGAGACAATGAACTGTGCGTGAATTTCAGTACTAAGACACAAACATTGTATGAAAGAAGTTAATGAATACTCTTTATAAGTGTTAAGGATTCTATTGGCATAAAGTATTTTATATATCTGTAACATCTGCTTCTCAGGTACTTCATGAAAAATGAACATAAGTTTAAAGTATATATCTAATTCAATTTAAGGAGTTGTGCCTCAGCAGTAAAGTCTATTTTTTTAAACCAAGAGTTGGTGAATCTTACATTTGAAACATTGATCTATCGGTTTTAATCTAAAATTTTAAATATCACCTACAGGCAGAAAATAGAGCAGACAGGCCCAGCTTCAGTGTATGACAGTCATGGCTCCTTAGAAAAACTTGAAGAACATACTGTTGAGTAGTAAGATCTCAGAACATAATGTCCACTCAACTTGCCTTCACAAATAAAGAATAATTTATATGGCATTTACACAAGTTTTTAGGCCATTTTTACTTGCTTTGGAAATGAACATTTCCAAAAAGAGGAGTTTTATAATCAAATAATTCTTTTACACAGAAAAACCTTCATTTTATCACCTTGATAACATTCTGTATGGTATCATTTACCGCATCTTGCTCATATGAAGACTGATCTCTTTGTACAGCTATTTGTTATAAGAAGTCAATGTAATTTTTTATTTTAATTTTCTTAATAATAAAAATCAATATGTCTTTTTCAAAAGTTTAAAATCAACTTTCATCTTTACTGTAATGACGAATGTCGCACCTTTCAATAGAATTGATGACATTTCCTAGAGACATGTGACGCAGAGAGTTACTAGACAAGAAAATAAGAATTTCAAGGAGCAAACACTACTGAAAAATAAAAACTCAAATAAATAGAAGAAGTTTGGCCGAAAGCTACGGTTTCTTGCATGAGATAAGACCATTACTCAGAGAGGCTTCGTTCAAGTCTCGCTCTCACACTCCTGAGGTCAGAGGTCACCGGCAGCATTTCTTTAGTGGGCATGCCAATTTCCGTCACATTTTACCCACATGCTCCTGCATGGTGGTGTGGCTAAAAAAGCAAAAATGAGACTGGAAGTCCAGATAATGAGGAGCCTTACGATTTCTGCTCTGAGAGCTAATGAGAGCCGCAGAGGAATAGTCATCCAAACCCAATGAAAGAAATTAAGTTTGCACTCAAAACCTCAGCTGAATTAGACAGGGGGGAAATCAATGAAGTAAAATTAATGCTGGCTCTCAATAAAGCCAGGGCCCAATTTGGACTGAGCATAGAGCCAATATGAGGACATCCAAATCTAATGAACGGCACCAGAGGCGGGTGCAGGTTTTCTGGAATCTAGACATTATATGATTTGTGGACCCCTCTCTTAGGAAATTCATTTTACAAATATCTATTTACTCACAATGTACATATGTACTGAATGGTGAGTAGTGTTCTGTCCACCCCGACACGTTGTAGAAAGCACATGTAACTCATAGGCTGAAGACATATTTCCTTCACTTCACAATTGTGAATTTTAGGAGAAGCTGCATTATAGAAGAAATAATACATGGGTTGGATGTCAGTCCCACACCTCTGTGAGGCAAATTGCCAGTAATAGAATGCTGACTAGAATTCTAAAGTACAGTCAGCATTGATTTCATTTCTTTTCCATTTTTTTCTATTTTCTGTAAATGTCAGTGCTTAATTTTTAAAGATAATGTGTTAAGGATACTCTGAAGTTCTACAGAGAAAAATTCATAGTAGTTTTGCTTAATAGATTTCACTGAGATGGAGAATGTTTTGATAGGGTTATTTCAGATATATATTGAATTAGCTTATAATCCATCCACCCATCAAACCATTCATCCATTCATGTGCTGTTGGTATTAGCATATATCTTCTTCATGAGGACATCAGAAAATTTATCTTACATGCAAATTATCTTACATGGATTTTATAAGGTAATTGTCTCCAAAAAGAACCTAGGGAAGAGAAAGTAGCATAAAAGGAAGAATTTGGACAGTGATACAGTTACACTAGTCTCCAGTCCAACACCCTCTTATAAAAATGGAGTGGTATTTCTCTTCATTTTTCATGATGCTGAGGATGGAACCCAGGGGTTCATACATATCATGCTAGCACTGTACCAAGTACAGGTTTGGCAAAAAGTCTTACACAGATTCCACTCATGTATTTGCATCATTTAGAGCTGGGGAATGCCCTGAAGATTCTAGCATGTCTTGTATGGAAGAACATCCACAAACAAGGCTAACGGGGTGACCTAGAGCTCTCTTTCCAACCTAACTCTCCTTATCCACTGAAACTACAAACTAGCGTCATGATGCTTGAGATCTCCTTGTCCACCAATTCAAATATATCTTTCCCTTCATGTGTCTACAAATACAGATGGTTCATTGACGGTGTTAAAGAGATGCTTATCTCTGATGGGTATGTGGCTGTGGCTTGGTGTCATTCTCCTACTATAACCACTGCATTTACTTGTGTATTACTGACACTAGGCAAAGGTTTCAGCAGAGAGATGGCAGTGGATAACTCCAACGTATGTCACATCCCTTCCATTCCCGTCTGTAAGAACAGCTTCTGTTTCATGGCTGATGCATTTTAGGATAGTGATTTCTCTTCATGTGCTCTATGCCTTGGTGTGTTGAAGTTGAAAAATGTGGGCAGCAGTAACAAAATAAATCTAAGTAGGAACTTTGCCGCATCCATTGCTAGGCGTGTCTTTTTCTGGGATCCTATACCTATGCTGCCAGAGGCTCACTTTTGAAAATACAAAAGACAAATTTCCTTAGGACATTAGAAGAGTGGCAAGTGGGACCATTGCTACATTTACACATGCCTCCTGGTTTATAAGGTTGGCATGCCAGGGAACAACACCAGACACAGTTTTGAGCTCTGAAACACAAGGAAAATTAAAGGTTGGGAAAGCAATGAGATTTACAGAATATGATCCCATTCACGTCAAAGAATAAGTCATTGCTTCTTCCGCAATCAAAGAAGGAATCTTGGTTTCCTAGTAGACTGGTGCATTGCTAGGTAACTCTTCATAGTTCCTTTCTCCTACCTATTTGGATCATTATGGGGATGGTAGCAGGATGAGCTTCAGTGAATGGAGTCCACACATTTGGGGGCGCATTTCACACCTATCTCTGCTGCAGTAGATGCTCGCTTTCACTTGCTCGCTGTGACAGCATGAGGGTTTGCAATGACAGAGGACGGCCTGCTTGTCAGCCACCATGCACAGCAACTATGTTTCTTGGTAGTGGCTTTCTTTGGGTGAAGGCACTACCTTGAAATGCAAACATTTTCACATTTTGTGATCTCTCCATGAGAATCCCAAATGTTACTTGTTCATATTCTTTTGCCTGGTTTTTCTATAATTTCTCTGATAAATTGTTCAACACTTGCCTTTGCTGTTGTTATCCATAATCTTAACAAAGTAACACTTCTACATCTACAGAAAATGTACCAAAAAACCCATTATCACTCAGAGATATGGCAAAGATACACATGTTAAAACATCATCAATTATTGAAGCATAATTATACAAAATTATATAAAATGAATAATACAATTCATTTTACTTTCCCCCAGTTATCTCATTTAACTCATTGCTGAGTATACATTGCTATTTTTCTCTGCTTCATCTGATTATGGGAGTGAGGGAAAATGACCATTAAAAGAGAACTGGATTCCATTGACATCTGGACTCATCAGTTACATACCCAAATTTAACCTCAGAATATGTGTCCGAATGTTGAGTTTTCTATCTCAGTGCTGATTTCTTATAATACTAAAGTAGGTTGAATATATAATCTAGGGAATCTGACAGGACCCAGGGTCTTAATTGGCAATTCTGATACTTTTTCAGAAGTGAAAGTTAAGAGATAAGGGAGCACGAACATTCTTGGAGATATCTGCCACAAGTTTGTAATTCTTAATGCAAATGATGTAACGCTGCCCCTTAAAATAGAAGTCTGTATTATGATTCTCCTGTCAGAATGTTTTTATGTTACAGATTTAGCTGGTTCTATAATATCTTCCATATTGATGGCGCAGGTGGTAAAGTTATCTTGAACATGATCCTGAGCACTGTTCTCATTCATTTAATCCGTTATCTATCGTGGTAATTCTATGAGCTCTTAGTTTATCCAAACATTTATGCCCAACCTAACAACTTGAAAACTTCATCTAAAACAAAGACAAAGAAACCAGGAATTAAAATAGATCACTTTCATATTAATAAAGACTCCTTTATCAAACTTTATATTTTGGCCCTATTGATCACATACTCTCCAAGCCCAAGCCCATATGTACTCTGATTTCATATTCAGATTTACACTGCATAATGTGTCTGAGTCCTAAAGATTCTATGGTTATAAATATCCCTTTCTGTATTTAGCTAACCAGAGCTTCCCTGAACAAAGTGTGTCATGATGATCTTCCTTCTCAGTTCAGTGGTAAGATGGGAAAGGAGGACAGATTCTGGAGGTTATGCATTCTCTTTTGCAGAAAGAATGACTGGACCTCATGTAAGGCCTTTCAGTTATAAGAATAATAGTCCATTTCTGAGGAAAACATGACTACTGATTGCTAAGTACGCCTAGACTTCAATATTTATTTTTGAAAACATTAAATTTCAGGTGGTGGTGGCGCACGTCTTTAATCCCAGCTCTCGGGAGGCAGAGGCAGGAGGATCTTTGTGAGTTCAAGGCCAGCCTGGTCTACAAGAGCTAGTTCCAGGACAGGCACCAAAAACTACAGAGAAACCCTGTCTCGAAAATCCAAAAAAAAAACAAAAGAAGACTTGAAGTTTGAAAACATTAAATGTATATTAAAACTATATAAATATTAAAAGAAAAACAGCCATAGAGTAGCCTTTCTCTTAACTGGTTTCCTATACAATTTTATACACAACCTGCTGGTGACTGAAGGGTAAAATAATGATTATTTTCACTCTGGTCTGTTACTTGCTAAATGATATCAGCTGCTTTTGAAAAATGGCTACGCTAAAAGTTGATGAATTTTAGCTCAGAAGAGAAAAATTAAGGAAGTTGACTGTGTGAATACACAGTTCAAGGTCAATTGTCCAGAGAGAACTCTCCTAAACCATTGCAGAGTATTTGTTCCTTCTCTTGGAGATAGCCTCTCACCATAGCCGATAGCTCATCCTATCAGAGGACAATCCTGGTGTTCTCTACCTTCCAGAAAAGTTTTGGTTTGCACCATTTGTCAGCTGAGTATGTCAATGGTTGGGTGGCGACTTTCATAGTCTTTGCTGTAATCGCATGTTCTGATTTATAGGGATTTTCTGCAATGTAGAAATGGTGAGATGGAAAATCATATAAAATAGGAGCCCAAACAAAAAGACTTAACTGGCTGTTTCCTTGTGAAAACTATAACGTCATCTCAGTGAAAACTATGTACGCCAATTGTTTTATTCAGAGGCAATATAACCAGTTATGGAAACATATTTTCTTTGGGATGTTAATTCGTTTTGCCTTAATCATGCATTCATGTCTCCTGGATAAATCTTCATGAAGATGTATGGGGGATCCAAATTTTCTAGGAAAAAAAATTCATAATTTTCTATTCAGAGTTTTGCTCATCTGTTCATATTTCTTTTTCTTCTCAATAGACCCATTAATGTTGCTCAGAGGAATATTTTACTTCCCACAGATATTTCTCATTACTCCATAGTGTGTTTCTATAGCTCAATGTCTGCCCGGCTGACAGACTCTCTGACTTGACTTTCATGTCCAATTGGCAAATGAGGTCCTGTTTTCTCCATTACCGGTGTATACTCTCACCTGAACTGAATCTGACGGGAATTTCCTTCTGCCTCTGAATCTCAGTAGAATTTACACCAACCTTGGCCAGCCCAGGGCTAGGAGATGATTCTCTTTCTCTAAGGCTGACACCTAATATTTCAGACAGATAACTCAGCCCAGACCACCTAATGAGAACTATTTCCCCAGAGAGACATGCTGGGAAACATGAGCCTCATGACAAAATTCTTATCAATTACAATTTAATACACTTTAAGTTTATTTCTGTATATTTGTATTAAGTCAATGTTTAGTTAGCTAAATATTTTCACCTCGTCTGTATATTTACACAACTTATCAGTTGTTATTTCTTATCTATGTTAAAATGAGTTGGTACTTTTGTAGTGAGGTACAGAGATATCATTTTTATCTGTAACTTTCCTTACTTTCCCTAATTTTCTTTTCCTTGCTGTATTTCTTTTTCTTGCTTTCCCTTGACATTTTTGGGTGATATGATATTTGACTTAATTTTTAAAAATTATGTATGTGTGTAGGGATATGTACAAGTGGATACAGGTGCCCAACAGGACCAGAAAACGGTGTCAGATCCCTGGAGCTAGACTTACAGGTAATTATGAGCCACCAGATTTGAGTTCTGGGAACTGAAGTCAGTTTTTCTGCCAGAGCAGTCTGTATTGGCTCTGAAGCACTGAGCCATCTCCCCAGACCTTCCTTCCTTTTTAGGAGGCTTATCTTCCCATCTCTGAATAAATTTGCCTAAGCTCACTATTTGCCTTCCTCAATAGACTATGATTATTTAATCTTTGCTTCTTGGTTAAAAAAATATATCTTTTGGGAATTAATTTATCATATACAAAAAGATGTCATTCTCATTAGAGTTTATAAATATATAATCATGTATGAAATTACAGTACTTAACTTTAAGAAAACATTGATCAATGTCAAACAAGTACTGCTGAATATAAATGAACTCATACTGATTTTAAATCTACCTAAAATATACCTATCTTTATTTCTTAAAATTGTGCAATTATTTGAACAACGACAATTGCATGCATACTTATGTGTATATTCTTAGACATTAATAAAGTCAAAATACGTTAGAATTAATTAATATAATATTTGCTACTATAGTATTTGTATTATCTGTTCTGTATTTTTATATATATTTTTATATTAAGTGAACCAAGAAAGCAATTAATACACTTGAATAAAAGAGCTCTTCGCTCACATTTTTGTTGAATAAAAAGACAACCTCAAAGTAATATTTATTTTTAAAAGGGGGAAGTAAATACTCATGTGCTCATGCCTCTGTCTACCTTAAAATGATAGAGAAAAATGTAGATTCTAAGGTGGTACTCCGTTTCTCCATTGTTTTTTCTTCCTACACTGCCTCTTGCTGCAACTTCTCTGTGTAGATTTACCCCAACTGACACTTTTTACAGAAAGCTAACATTCTCTTTTCTATATTCTCTGAAGAACTTGGAATCCTATAGCATCTTTCAACTCAAACTCTTTTGTAAAATCAAGCTGAGATGAGACTTATGAATTCTATGTACTTAGATTGAAATACAATTAGCGCAAGCCCTGGACATAAAGTTTCTTGAACTTGATTTCCTTGAATCCACATGCTGTCATCAGTTTCCCCTTAAGGATAATACTCTGCTACCCAAGGAAATTATGGCGAGGTGGATCAACTGATGTTGTGGGTGGGTGGGAGGTTTTCTTTTGGTTTTACCTTAAATTATGAAGTAAAATTTCAGATCTAGTAATTGGAAATTACAGAGAGCACAGGATACCATACTAACTATTGCTGTTAGCAGTTTCCCTTTACTTTAGCAAAATATCTGAGAATTCATAACACAAAGAAAGGAAAATTGTTTCCTGGCTTTACATTTTCAGACATGGCAATAAATGGTTATTGGGTCTTATTTGGGGCTCTATTGTGAGGGAGTCCATTTTGATGGAAACCAGTGATGGAGGAAAGTTTGTGTTTCACAGCAGATAGAGCCAGATTGGGTGTAGGATGAAAGAATCTGGAGTCTCCACATACCCTTCTTTTTCCTCCAACTAATAGTCCCAATAATCCCGCCAGCTAAGCACACAGTCTTCCAAACATGAGCTTTAAGGTACATTTGAAAACCAAGCAATAGCATCACCTATTCAAACCAATCATTTGCCTTTGGGGAAGCTCCACATGCTCAATCCTCCCATGGTGGCATTACTACTTTGGAAGAGTTTTTTTCCTTCTAACAGACAGAAGATTAAATTAATTCCAACGAGACTCACTTGATGCTGAAGGAGATGTCAGTACGTTTTCTGCTTTGAATCCGTCTTACCTGAATAAGGGTAGGTTTTAGGATGACCTGTGGCTAGAAACTTCCTTCTGTTCCTTTAACAATCAAACTACAAACACTGATTTTCAATCTTTGAATATTACTAAAGAACTTAGGCTGTCTACATTGTGTGTCAAGATTATATTGACTAGTAAAGTTCACAGGGTCAGTGTTTTGTGGGTCTCATGGGAACTGTTTTAATCTTCTGTCTGTTAGAAGTGCCCCATACTTCAGACAATATCCTTCTGGGTAGCTGTACTTCTTAGGATGCAAGTGGATAATTTTCAGAAAGGTGAGGCTTTGATAGGGTGTGTCTGACATACATTCCCAATGACCCTACACCTGCTGTGTACCTGCATCATGAACTGAACAGAAAGCACTGGAAGTTATGGGAAGAAACCAATGGCATATCTAATATTAGATGCAAATGACGATTAACTTCTGGTAGACCCAATCTTTGAACCAGTTCTGGTAGACCCATAATTTCCATCCAGGGTTTCAAAAGGAATCCTGGAGAGATACGATTTTCCAGAGAATTAAAATCCTTTGACACACTAACTTCAACAATGTAACCCCATTAAATTCACAAAAAAATAATATTTACCTCAAATTGAAAATGTCTCATTTTGTCACTTACTTGTTTGTTTAATACTCATTAAATTATATGTCTAGGAAGTCTACATATTAATAAAACAATAAGAATAAATATAGCACTTTCCCAAATCATAAGGCAATGTCAATAGCCAGTTCATACTGGCAGGGATTTGGGAGATGCTTGGCACTACTGCTGTGGACAGAATACATCTTCACAAGCCAATTAGAGAAAGCCAACCACTAAGTGTTAGCCCTGAAGTCTGATATTAGCCATCCTGATTCAAAACACAAGTATGGCTTAGAAGAATGGCTTATGCAGTAAGTGTCTGACTTACAAGCATCAGGACCAGACTGAGTTAAGATCCACAGCACCCATGTAAAAACCCAGATGTGTCCCCATATCCATAATCTAAGCACTGGGAGGTAGCAACAGAAGGAACCCTGGGGCTTGCTGACCAGCTAGTATACCTAGTTTATTAATCCAGGTACACACACTCACACACACACACACACACACACACACACACACACACCACATACAATTTTAAAGTAATTGATAAATACGATAAACATGTTCAGAAAGGTTTTGCTTATGTAGTGAGGACACAGGAGCAAAAGTTAAGTAAATGTGATTTTTGCAAGTCACTTTTGAAAATGTGTGTTGTATGATCATGAAAAAGAAGGGGATACATGCACGCTGTGCATGTACAAGTGGGGGGACAGTTTATGAGAGTCACGTCTCCATCGTGTGGTTTCCCAGGACTGATCTCAGGTCACCAGGCTTAGAGAAAAAGCACCTTTACGTGCTTAGCTCTCTTGCCTGTCCCCAATGTGGTGAGCTGTTAAGGAAAATCCACAGTACTTAAACATATCATAAGGGTGTATAAAAATAAAACTCAGAATACAGCACTAACCACAATGCAAATGCCATATACATAGCATAATGCTTTTTCACGAAAGCTATTTATATATGAGATACCCAAAATGCTGCATATGAATGCAAATACATACAAATATGTATACATACAAACATGTTTGTGCATATATTTACATATAACATTTGAACAACTGTTTCTGAGGAGGAAAGTTGAACGAAAACTAAAACCATGTAGGAAAATTAAAACAAAGCTAAACAAGACAAAGCAAGTTCTGTCTGAAGACCAGAAGTGCTAGGAATCATAAACTCCCTGTTTTCCCATCTCTGTGTTCACATCCACACACAAAAATATCAATTAAGTAAAATTAATTAAGTAATCAAGTGTTGTAAATTCGTTTACTGTGAGGATAAGGATGTTTTATATGTTCAATATTAATGGCTACCCTTTTCTGCATGGAATGCTCTTGAATATATTAGTAGGAAAATCCCAAATGAGAAGAAGTCTAATGGACTGATTGGGATATTATGAATTGGAGGAACTTGGTGTTATGGATTGCCTGTATGAGGATATTATGGATTGGAGCGAATGAGATGTTGTGAACTGAAGTAATAGAATATTATAAATTAGGGGCTATATGATATTATGAATTAGAAGAATGGGAGCATTATAAGTTAGAGAGCGTGAATTGGAGGGATTGGGCATTGTAAACTGGATGGGATGGAATATTACTGTTTTCTGAGTTCTCATTAATGTTGGTCCTGGACTCTTCTCTCTTTCTCCTTCCTGTGTCCTTCCTTCAAACACTCCTCAGGGCTGTTTTTGCACACGAACAGGTAAAGGATTGAGAGAAGAGCCGTATTCATTGTCCCAGGAGCACTTAGACACACTTGGCAGCAACCAGGTTTACAGGGTTTATGAAAATATGAAGACACTTTCATTGAGAAATCAATATGAATGAGAATTGTTTTGTGGACCATTCATATAGATGAAAAGAACAGATAAGCTGTGCCCTTAGGTCAGGTGACAAAATCGTGTCAGAGACTCATTTTGTATTGTTCTCTGCCACTATGAATGCCATTCACCACAGGCCATCCCAGTGAAAGGCCAACAGCCTCTTTAAAGCTAGATCTGATAACATTGATCTGGAGGCTGCCAAAAGTCTACATTTCTTCAGGCTTCCTTCAACTCTATTGTTCATATGACCTTGCTTCTGGCTTGATTGCTATGTCAATACACACATATACATACACACATTGAGAGACAGAGAGAGAGAGAGACAGAGACAGAGACAGACAGAGACAGAGAGACAGAGAGACAGAGAGAGACAGAGACAGAGAGAGACAGAAACAGAGAGAGACAGAGACAGAGAGAGAGAGAAGTAGATATATAAACATATTATTTTGACTCTGTCATCTATGAGAAGACATAATTAATGAAATTGCCATTTAGAAATTGTACGTGGACTATCAGAAGTAACAGCTTGTCCACACTAACGATGCTTTGGCATTTTGCTCACTCTCATTTTTTACCCATTCTAAAACCCCGACTCCTGAAAGATTTTATATTCTAGACTCTACCTCTTAGAACCTTATCCCTCTTTTCCAGTTGCTTCTTCCATGTCCCTGACAGGATTATCAAAAGTAGATTCCACTAGTCACAACCAGAGTTACTTCTTAGGATGCTGACTTGTATTGCTTTGGACATACCCTCGGAGAAGAGGGCATAAATATCCATTTTAAATCATATCAGAATAATACCCATAATAAATAAACAAATTAATCAATTAATAAAAACTGGATAATATCCAGGAAAACACAGGAGCAGCCTCTAAAGCTCTGAAGATCTTCCCGCAGCAAAACACCCTTCCGTGTTAGCATCTTTGAACTGTCACTCTCATTGTACTTGGTTATTCACCAATGGGTTGGCATGGACAATATTCAGCCATGATTTCTGAAGCTCAGACCAGCAATGCCTTACAGATGACATTTGAACTTTTAAACTCCTCCTCTAGTAGAAACTGCTGCTGTGTAAAAAAATCTAACTGTCCCCTGACTCCCATGTTCTGAAGACACCCAAGCTAGCCACTTGCAGAGGCTACCTGGAGAGAGGATTTATAATCAGGACACTGCCTGCTGTCACATCCATCCCAACTCAGGTGCCAGTCATTTGAATGGAGCTGCCTAACATCTACTGTGCCCTTTCAATAACTTTAATGCAGTCCCAGACATCACCTTGTTCTTATTGAATACAAGTCAGTCATATCAAAACAATATTATATTTGGCTAACAAAACCTCTATTAGACAAATTTCCTAGGTCAAAATTTATTTCCCACATGATCTGATTTATGTCTCTGCCATATAGTATTATATTGAGTTCTTTGCTTTTCTCTAGGCCTTTTCTTGAGAGACTTTTCATCTCTATAATTGTTCAATATTTTTCCTGCGATAGGTAACCTTACAATAACACTGTGCTCTTATTTCCTCAATTATAATGTAGGGCTCTATTTCAGTAGGATTTATTTCAAATTAAGTTTAATTCTAGCCAAAGTTAGCTAATTAAGTAGGCCTTTTCCACTAATATCATCTTTACCAGATTTCTAAAGCCTGAAATAATCATAGTTTCTTGGGGAAAATACTTTAACATTAAAAAGGAATAGATGTGGAATTTCAAATGTCTGTTCCCAAAAACTCAATAGAAACGCTACTCTATGGCTCTATGCTTTCTGCTCTACGGTAACACTGCATTGGCCCAGGGTGCTGTGGGATTTTCCCACTCACTTCCATACGTAGCCATGTTTTGTCATTCTTTTCCAGGGATAGGGAAATCAAGTCAAGGGTTGTCTCTTTCAACATCTGTGTGTCACCTGACTTCATATAACACAACTCTACAAGGGCCTAGAATAAAGCCAAGGTCATTAAATGTTAAAATCCCCACCCAGACAGGATTCCTGGGTGAGGGAAATATATCTGAACCCCAAAAAGAACATTTTGAAGTGACTTAATGTCTCCCTGCCACGTACTTATATAATCCTTGATCTCATATAGAAACAAAGAGGAAGAAATAACCCACGCTCAAGCCTAAAGCTTCTTCTAGATAAGGAGAGGGGCTTTCCCTAGAAAGGTGACCCAGGGCCATCAGATAAGTTTTTAGGGGTGTCACCAGAACTTATCTATGACATAATTTGGGTTCTGAGATCTGAAGAATGTAAAGTGTATGCATACGGGAATGGAAAATACTTCTTAGCCTCTCAGATACAGAACTGTCATGGAGAAAGTGTTGCCTGTGTCCCACAGAGCAAGTGGCACCAGAAAGCTCCACCACGCAAGCTGCAGATATCTTGGTTGGATAACAGAACAGTTACTGCCCATTACAGAGAAAGCTTTGGGTGTGTGAAGGTGGCATCCTGGGACAAATCTGGGATTAAACTTGAGGATGATGAAGTTTGGAAGCAGTTATATTGGCCACGTGTCACTTTCGAATATAAGTTTCTTCTGTTTCCTTGAACTAAACACGCATAGGATCTGATAATCCAAGCAATATTGTTGACGCTCCAAGGAACGCTGCCAGGAGGACAGGGCAAGGGACAAGCGATTATCTCACTAGTCTAATTGTTTCCTTATTCTTCATAAAGTTAACACAAAGCAAGACTGTCACGTCTCTATCTTTCTCCGAAAAGGTTCACATGGGAGCACTTCTGATGCCGGCGTCCTCCTGCCCTCACGGTGACTCATGTTCTTTCCCATCTGCTATCTTTAACGACAGCCAGTGCAGGGATATGTAAGTGGTTTTATCAGGAAAACGTACAGCGTTTCAGTTTCCTATGAATTAACCATTTTAGGGTTTTCAATCTCAAAAGCCACAGGAATTTATTCTTCTGCCAGTTTCTTTTTCTTGGTCTTATGGAAAAAAAATGAGGTGAGTCTGTGTTCAGGATTTCAGCTGCCTGTGTACGATCTGGCGGCAATTTCCACCAGACAAGCACTTCAAACTCCCCCCATTTTTGAAGCCACATATCTTTCTGCCATTAGGATTCACCACCGTGTGTAATGCACCTATCTTGTGACTATGATGTGATTAATTCCTTGTGTTGCATTAACTCATAGTGTTATTTATCTTAAAACAAAATAGCTCTGACCAAAAGAAGCAATTTTTTCTTCCAGAAATATTTGTCCCAAACATGATATTTGACTCCTTATATGCTCTTTTATTACTTATTCATTGCAAAATTTACAACAAGTTAGTGTTGTTTATCTTTTTTTTTTTTTACCTCAGCAACCCTTTCTTGTTCTATTTCAAATTGAAGAAGAGGGCTAAATTATAATCCCCTTCTTGTTAGCCAAATTGTTTTACCTAACTTCAATTTTGACCTTCAAATAATGTCCTACAAGTATAAGGCTACCTCAGAATATGAACTTTTAAAGTACTTTAGTCCATACAGCCAATAGCTTGTTGACTGTGTTAATTTTCACTTCTAATAGCTGTGGTTGAAAGTGTGTAGTGCCTCTTGGAAAAGACTGGACACAGTGGTTAAATAAAAATGTGTTTAATTTGTTAGGCAAAATAGACTAATTTTAACATAATTCCTGCAATTTTAAATAAACAAATATCAAGAGGTTGTGAATTTAGGTAGAAAGTGAAGACAGTACAAGTAGTAACGAAGCAAGTAATGACTATAAAATACAATGTATTCTATTTAAGATTAATGATTTTTTTAATTAAGAGCTCAACCTTAATTCTTTCTTAAGCACATATTTCTCTCAGATCTTTTGTTTTTCAATCTAAATTTTCAGACGCTAAGCAACCGTTTCCATTTCTCCTCTTATTAAACCATAGGCAGGTTTTAGCCATGGCACATTCGTTAGGTGGGCAATTTTGTTCTTATATAAAGATGAAGGTGAGGACGTGGAGCCCCGAAGAGTTCACTGACTTCTCCAGCAACACATACATAATAAGTGCCAGGACCAAAGCTAGGCAGGAAAACGCCACACTTCTTTCCCTGCTACCTCCTGGGAAATTCCCACAGGAACACAGGCTCAGTGAGTAATGAATAGCTTCTTTCAGAAATAGAGTTGTCACAGGCTGATCGAAGTTAGCAAGCTTTCAGTTGGTTCAGACAAAGAAAACAAAATGTTAGGCTGGCTTCTCAGCCTGAGGGCCTCAGAGTGGAGGAAACCCTCTATAGTGGGGCTCCTTTCAGCTACATTGAGCATGATTAGCAGACTGGAAAGCACACATTTTGCATGAGTATGGGCACATCCGGATCACTATATTCCTTCACTGGAGGGCAGGTAACCCGATGCCTGCAGCTTGAGACTCTCCAGACTTTAGCAGGAAGGGGAGAAGAATGTAGATTCGGATCTAATATTTGTTCATTATCTTTCAGGCAAGACATCCCCGCAGGATTTTGTGGTGCAGCCATCAAAACTGCTAGGAAACTGTGAAACCCTTGCTATCCGCCAACAAATATGCAGGTGACCAGGGACCGTAGATGTTGCCTCTACCTTCTCCAGCTGGAGGATAATTTTTAGGAGACAAGGTTCTCAAATAATTGCCCATCCTTCAACTGGAAATTAAAAGATGCTTAGCATCATGTCTAAAACTGGAGGGTTATAATCTTCAAATCCTTGGAGTCAGTGTACATGGGGAATCTTCAACACCACAGCCAGGAGGCTTTTAGTCAGTCAGAGTTATGATCCTCTCTATTGCCTATGGACAGTGGCATCTTACCTGGTATGCCAAAACACAGGCAGGTAAACAACACTGTTTGTTCCCATTTCGTGGGCTAGTAGTGAGAGCCTCTGGGCAACTAAAAAGTAACTCTCAGATGCCATTGACGATGAGGAAATGAATTTCCCCAAAGAAGGCCATTTTGTTTTAGTGTACAAGACATTTAAGATTCAAGAAGACACTCTACAATGAAAAATAAGCAAGAATGCTAGGGAGAACCAAGTGATTTTTTTTTAAATAAAAACAATTGAGGAATATTTGGGTCAACACAGGAGAAAAAACGAGAAAGACTGAAAAGCAAAATGAAAGTTCCAGAAATCATCTATGATCCAGTTTGCTTAAATGGATGTTTGAAGGCACTTTTAAGTATATTTTGCATGTAATGTTTATTTGTGCCTGTGTTTCCACGATACAAAACCCTTCTCATCTTCAGCAAACCCACAAGATTCGTTCAGAAGCTTATTTGGCACTTGTAAACAGAGCACAGGCTAACTTAGTCAAGTAAGTCATTCTTTGCATCCACAGAACACATAGATACGTTGGCTAAAGTGGGACTCTATTTCGGCTTGAACTGGTCCTTTAAAACATTTGGAAGACATTTCTTAAGAAAGAGAGAGGGGAATTTTTATCTGTTCTCGGTCCTCTGATTTCAAATCTCTCCTTTGGAAAGCAGATTTCAAAGAATATACATGTGTGCATACGCATAATAAATGTTGATTTATAGAAGGTCTAGTTATCCAAGTAAACCTACGCGATAAACTATAAGCCCACATGATAAAAAAAAAAAAAAAACTGCTTCTCCACCAATGTCCTCCAGTCATAACTGCCGACACCTTCTTTTAGTCTTAATACCTTACAACTACTGCTGGGTGATCCGGTTCTCTTCCAGAGTTCTGGCTGTGAGGGAATGGCTATTCGTTTGTATGTTGCAAGTGTGCTAGAAGTAGGGTGTCCCCATAATCAAGCCAAAGACCCACTTCAAGAAAGTCCACAACCCAAAAGTGTGAACAGTGATGCAGAATGGTGGCTCACCATCAAATCCAGAAAATCAGAGCTTTTAACCAATGCTACGAGAGCTCTACTGAGTGCTTTTAACACATGAAAATGCAGGGGCTATAAAATCTCACAAGCGAAATGTATCTTAAATTGGACTTATTCTTTACAATTCCTAACAAGAAATGTCCTTTTCAGAACTGTGCTTAAACTTACAGAAATGTCAAATAAAATCCAAATATCATGCATAAGCCAACGTGAGCGTGAGCCAATTATTGATGAAGCACGTTTTGTTTTCGTTTCTGAAAGACCCAGGTGTAGCTGGTAAGGTTGCAAACACTCCTCTTTGGAAAAGCAACTTGTCCAAATTAAGAAAACATTGTCTCCGTTTGACCTGCTAAAAGTATAGAAACAAATTTTGTCTATGCTTGAGCACGGCTGTGCTTATTAAATTAGGACCTGAAACCACTTAAGCTGTTTTATCAGCAGTCACGTATTTATTCAACAATCCCCTGAGTACCTACAATGTATTCGATGCCAAGAAAAGAACCAACAAGGAAAAGAAAATTGCCAACTCCGTAGAGGAGAATAAGTGTGCACACACATTGAGAGAAAAACTTCTAGCAACCATGAAGGAGAGGATGATATGCATAGCTGCAAGATCTGACTGGAAACTTTAGAGAGAACCGTGTGTCTTTTCCATGAAACTAGGAGGGGGGGGGAATGGACTATCAAGAGCTATTGGTTACCCTCAACAGAAATTTCACTTAGGTTGTTTTAAATGCACTATCAAAGAATTGAAATAGAATAAGATAATTTCTATATAATTTTCCAAGTAAATTTCATTCTGAGTTTAAATGAGTATTTTTTTCAAACACCCAGAAATCTCTCTTTTTAAAGTTATCCTTTTAATTTAGAACATTGAGTCTGTCGTTCAAAAGCTATTCACCAAAAAACAGCCATATTTGAGGCCTTGGCAGGAATAAAAAAAAATGCATGGAATAAAATTAACAACAATAGAAATAATAGACTCTTATATAAAGCAATCCCACAGATTATACACTAGCTATAATATGAGGAAAGTTTCATTCTATGGATGAAATAACAGTACTCAAAATCAGGTGAAATCAATAATACATTTATAGCTTCAGACAACATTGAGGATGGAATATTTGATTACCCTGTCAGCTGTCTGCAAGTAAATGCCACGAGCAAAGACAGGAAATTATACAACTCCCTCATTATTCTACAGGCTCTGCAATCTAAAATGATAATATCTATTTTCACTTCTAAGAATATTGATCAAATTCTTTTATATTTGAGGGAGAGTGTTCTGAAAACTTAAAGGAGTGAGCAACCCACGGTTCTGATTTATAAAAGATTTCTCTATTTCTATATATTGAGAAGCCATTCCATGTTGTTCGTTTTCACATGGTGATTATGTCACATGATATAATCCTACCTTTTCAAACGTGATACCCTGAGGAGCATTATCGAGATGGATTTGAGAACATACTGGAAGGCTTTTGGTATAAGCTCTACCAGAATGGCATGGAAATACTGGTGACCATGGTATTGATAGGAGTCATTTCTTGGTAAATCAATTAAATAGTCCTTGAGTCTTAGCAACAGTCAATCAAGAGTTGCCTTCATGTACTGAAGACAGTGATGTGCATCAGTTTATGCTTTCACAGTAGATATGGATCCAGTCTATCTCTTCTAGGAAATGCAATGTTTGGGTGTAGGATTTATAACTGAAGAAGAAAAGAAGAAAATGAAGGAGGGACCTTGAAGATACGCATTTTTTAAAGGAGGAAAGTAGTTAGGGAGAAAGATGAACATCATTGTGATTTACACGAACCATCTTGGGGTTCCCAGTTATCTCTTAAGATCACCATTTTTTGTCAGATTCTCCAATAACGATAAAACAGCAAAAAGAGAGAACTGACTTACAAATTGTATCCTATTTTTGCAGCATAACATAGCTCAGAGGGCACTGAAGAAATGAGAAACCCAATTTTTGATGACATTAGAGGTCATTTGGTCCATTTTCCTTATCTTACACATAACAAAACCAGAGCAATAGAGCATAAATGTCATCTACCAAATTCCAGAGTGGGTCTGTGGCAGAGACTTACTAAAGAGAAAAAATATCATTTGTGGAAATATTTTGTTAAAGTGGAATAGGAAACAAATGTTGAAAATTGGAAGATTTCAAATGTGTCTACCTCCATCCCATATTGTGACTACCATACACTGCAATGTCTTTAAAGTGTAAATCTATGTGAAAGATGCCCCCCCCATTTTCTCTATTTTTGTTACACAGAATAATTTCAAATACAGCTCTCTCATTCTATACCCTTTCATTCCTTTGCCACTTTTGGCCAGGGAACATCAATCATAAATTTTAAGATGCTTGTTTCTCAATTAGTGTGGGAACTCATTGATTCCATACATCAGTGAAAGTGGAGAGAGAGAAGGAAAGCATGAAGGGGTGGAGTAAAGAAGGGGGAGAAAGAAAAGACAAAAATTATAGGAGTGGAAGCAATAAGCAAGCATTATAATTATGACGGCTTTTAGAAATATCAACCTATTTATTCTAAATTCTCCAGTCACATAACCGAACACTGGTATAACTGTTGTCGTGACAGGATTTTGTTGATGTATCTAAAATTCTTACTTCCTTAACTTCAAATTAAAGATAATTTTAGATGATATAGCATATTCATTATGATCAACCGGGATCTTTAAATGCAGACCAAGGTCTCCTCCAATAAACACGTGAGAGGGGCTTCCATTGTAGCTGGAAAAACAAACAATTTGTCTGTCTTCCTTCTGAGAGACAAATTGATATTTGAAAACCACACATATTCACATGGTCAATTTAAATGACTGAAGGATTGCTAACTCTAAAAGTGAATATAAATCAAATACTTAATCACTGTGATTTACAAAATTGGTCTAATGCAGTACTGCAAGAATAAAGCCTTAAATCCCCAAAGACGGCATGAGAACCACTTAGGAAAGCTGAGAAAATATTCCTGTTCATTCTCTTTAAAAAACAAAAACAAGTACAAACAAACCTTCACAACTTTTCTCAGGGTCGTTTAGTAAAGAGCAAGGGATAAATGACCAATATTCCTTTCTCTCTTGGTCTCACTTATAGGGATTTGGCTTTAGGAGACTTTAAAACTACAGGCTGCCAAATTTTGATTCATTCTTCTTGGCAAGTTCCATGGAGACAGACTTCCAAAGATGGCAAATCCTTGTGCTTACATTAGAAGAGAAACACATTGAAAGGAGACACCTGAGCCTGTGGGTGACCCTTTCCCAGGCTGTTGTAAGGAACAGGTCTCGAGTGGTCCTTGCCTTCTGAAATGCCCCTGTACTTCCTAATGCACAGGGATGGGAAAGCAAGGACGTGCTTGGGGGAAAAAGAGGAGCCGCCAAGTCAGAAAGAATTAAAAAGCCATCTGACTGTGGGAAATTCTCATTGCTGTGGTCATTTCCTTTGGGAAATATAGCCAAATGTACCCTGCTGAATGTGTCTTTTGAGGTCTTGGCTCCCTTGTTCACTTAAGACCCATCCAAAATTCACTTGCTGCTTAGGCCTTCAGTTATAAGTGGATGAGTGTTGGGTATATGGGGCTCGTGTAAATATAATGCAGGGTAGGAAACAGGTCTAACTTTTAGAGAGAGAGGCAATTTTTCATGGATCATATTCTCTTTGTATTGCCTCTCTCTGTCTTCAGAACATGTACTAAATTTTTGGAAGCAAATTGCGAGTTTAAGGAGGGACTGATGTTTCAAAGAGATGGGCAAAATCTGTGCAAGGAGAAACTGAAGTCCACCTAACTCTCAATACCTCTGGCAAGTTTGATTCTTGCCTATGTCGAAGGGGGCAGTGAGAGTGTGGATGGGGTCACTAACAGAATTCTCTGGGGTTATTGAAAGGCAAAAGGAAAGCACAGGGAATTGATGCATGACAATGTGGAGAGTTTCAATATTTGTTTGCTGATGCATTCGTGATATCTAATGAAGATTTTATTTATAGTAAGTGGTCAGCAAATATATTTTGAGGGAAAGCAAATGTTCCTGTTAACATACAAGTCAATGTACATACGTATGCGTGTGCGTGTGCGCGAGTGTGTGTGTGTGTGTGTGTGTGTGTGTGTGTGTGTGTGTGTGTGTGTGTTATATTGCTCTGGGAATTAAATTCAGGACCTTGTGAGTGACAGGTAAGCTCCAAACCACTAATCTATATTCCAAGGCCTCTTTTTACTTAGTATTTTGAGTCAGGGCTTCATTAATTGCCTTTGCTGGCCTTGAACTCTCTAGTCCAAGCAGGCCTTGAACCCTCTGTCTTCCTGAATTAGCCTCCCAAGAAGCAAAGAAACCTTACATTACCAGGTGTGGCTGCCTTTTATATTTTTAAAGACTTGTTTGAATCATAGAAGTTGATGAATTTACTAATTCTTTTGAAGTTCTGCCATGAAACCTGGACCTACATGTCCACACTCACCAAATGGCTGCCCTGCATGCTAATTTAGAAACCCAGACATCTTTCAGTCTTGGGCTCCTCAGTTTACACATGTTCTCCTTTTTTCCCTTCTCTAGTTCCCTCTACTCTGTCTTTTCCCATCTCAAAACAAGACCATAATCATAGTACTAGCAGTATCTAATTATCAGATAATAGGTTATAAAGCAAAACTTTGATTACTGAACTGAAGCATCATTGACTAAGAAATAAGTTCAATCCAAATGCAGATTTTCTGAAAACCTTGAATAGTTTGGAAAAATACCACCTGGTTAAACTGCGTAGACACAGCTAAAGCAGCAACAGGCTAAAGGCACCTGAGAGTTGTGTGTGCACATTTAAATATAGGTACCAGTGCTTCTGAGATGCTTTGTCTCTGATAAACAGGCTGTCTCTTGGTTGACTCTTCTTTTGCCTTTCATTCTAGATAGGGTATTCAGGTAAAACTTGCCAACAACAACTATGCTGGTTTATTTATAAACTTCCTTCCAGCCTTCTCTCTCAAGTTCTTGGGTAAAAGTTAAATTGCTTGGCTTAGATATTGCAGTTTGGAAAGCCTCTCAATTCTTTCTTTAAAACATATAAACCAACCGTGAAATATGAACAAGTCCTCTTTTAAAACCTTGGTAAATTTCCCCAAATGATAACTGAATTAACTAGGGGAGTGACTTACTGAGGAGCTGACAGAAGAACCCCAAGAGGAGAGGTAGATCTTTAGCAGGACCATGTGGCCAGGGTTCCCTTTCCTCAGTTTACTGGTCAACCACATGTTGTCTTTAAATAGACTAATTAATTAATAAACAATCAAACAAATGCAAACTGCCTTTGAGGCTTGAATGAAGGTGTATGTTTTCCAAAAGCAAGAAGAGAATCAGAATCCATGCTAACTTACTACAAATCAAGCCTAGTTCCCCAAGGCTTTCTTCTTCTTGTTGATGTGTGTGTGTGTGTGTGTGTGTGTGTGTGTGTGTGTGTGTGTGTGTGTGTGTGTGTGGAGAATATGTGTGCGCAAGCTTGATCACTACTCAGGAGACATTTGTCTTTATCCATTGCCATGGATTTCTCATTAGCCTCGAGGTCAATGACTTAGCTAAATTGGCTGGCCAGCAATGCTCCATGAATTGAATAGTCTCACTTCCCCAATGCTGATATTTCAAATGCCAATTAATCTTTGACTTAAACATATCGTCTCTTGATTGAAAGTCAAATGGCTTCTTTTTTTCCATCTTTGCTTTGTATCCAGTTGTGGTTTTCTCTAACCCATTTACTGTGAGGAGAAGCATCCATAACAAGTAAGAGTCACACTTACCTGCGGCTGTAACTTTTAGTATGTAGTGAAGAAATTTTGCTGGCCTAGTAAGGTGATGGGAATAATTCTCTTCTAAAATCTATGACCTCACAAGTTCAGGACTGTTGGCTCAGTTTCTAGAACCAGGTGTTAGTTTCCTCCTGTTTAAGTTGGTCTTAAGTCCAATTAGACAGCTGACAATCATCACCAACAGAAGAATCCCACTATTGGCCTTTAAGGATTTCCTGCCATGCTAGCTATTGTTATATTTCATGTGTGTCATAGACAGGACTATTAATTGCTTACTTTCCTTGAGTATTCAGTGAGATTTAGTCATATATTTCTAAACATTATATATTTTTTCAAAGAAAAAGAGGCCACTGCTTTGAGAAGGTGCGCAGGGAGATGGGAAGGATTGGAAGGAGGAAAGAGGACAAAGTGCTGTAGTTGTTTTAATTAAAACTTTTTCTAAAAATATAATTGAAAATTAAATTACATGTAAAAAAGAAAAGTGGGGCATAATGCAAGTTTGCAAATGTATTTTTCCAAATTAATAATTAAGGTATTAGCCATCTACTTTCACCATAAATCCTTCTTGGAAATGGTTAAACATTGAGCTAATAAACCAAATGCATACATCACAGAATAAATAAAATGTGCTTAAGCCAAATAAACTGAGTTCACTTCTTGTAGTATAATTGTTTTATTTTAATTGACTATGTTTTGTATTATTGTAACTGACTTGACATTATTGTCATATATCTGTATCTTGTCGTTTATGTAAACTCAAATAAGATAGTTCTTTCTCTTTTATATCTATGCCCAGTCAATGATAAACCAAAATACTGGTATGCATGGAAAAGCTGAAGAAATAATAAGATCAGCACCAAAGCTAAAAATGTAAAGAGGAGTTAAAAGAGAAAGTGAATTTCCTGCTCCAAAGACCAAGCTCAATATTCATACTTTATGATGCTCCCCTTTGATCTTAGTGAGCAAAACTGATGGGAAATAATTAATTTAAAATGTGAATTATAAGTATACACCCTTAGAAAAAACTTTGATCTAGGCAAAATAACAAACAATAAAGAGTTGTTTTTGCAACAATATTTTACATTTTTATTTTTGGTTGTGAGCCTAGCCTTTAACGGCTGAGCCATCCCTCCAGGCCTGCAACAATATTCAAATATGCCTTTGAACCAGGTAGTGGTGGTGCATGCTTTTAATCCCAGGAGGCAGAGACAGGCAGATCTCTATGAGTTCAAGGCCAGCCTAGTCTACAGAGCAAGTTCCATGACAACCAGGGTGGATACACAGAGAAACCTGTCTCAAAAAAACAAACAAATAAAATATACCTTTGATCTAGACAAACTGATAATCAAATAGTTTACATGATTTTTTCCCAGCTTTATAGAGCTACTTGAAATATTGGTACCTATATAAATAGAATACAATCATTGTTAGTGTGTCCTTTCAATATCATAGTGTAAATGAATTACCCAGAATCATTAAAGTTGTTTCATACACTGATTTGAAGGTGCTTTTTAAAACCAGGTCCTGAGGCTTCATTAAAAATATGCGTTAGACTAAGTCAATGGTATATACCCTACATTGTTAGGATTTGGGGTCAGTTGTGTAACTCATAAAAGATAACTGAAGTCTGAGTGGTTTTGTTGTTGATGATGTTGCTGTTTGTCTGTATGTTTTAACAAAACTTTCAATGAACATGAGACCAGGATTTATCAAAGCGTGAAACTACAAATTATGCCTTTGATAATATCATACAACAGTAAAAAAAAAAATATTCTTTGCCTGAAGTTGGAATCAGGAACTTGCCCATGTAACAAGCCTTTATGACTGAAACCAGTATGTCAAAACACCATTCAGTCCTAGGTCCAGGGCAAGACTTCAACACTCAGCCCTGAGGTCATGGTGCGTCTTTCAGCTGCTTGCTTTTATAGCATGACTAAAAGTCTGTGTGCTCATGAACATTGGAGGAAACCTTCATTGCAGGGAAACATTTCCAGGATTTTTGCTAAATCCCCACAGAGTAGCTCATCTCAGAAGTGATGTCTTAGAAATCACAGTTCCATTGCATAATTTAGCAGGGCTTACTAAGGAGATTAGCTGAAGCAAACACCAGCCTTTAATCTCTTCCAGACATTCAGACTCCTGTGACCCAGACAGCCTCCTCTTCTGTCAAAATGCAGATAAAAAAGCCCAATTGATTGACAAACCTATTGCCAATTTCCTCATGGGTGCTTAACTCCATGTTCGGACTGTTTCTCGCACATTCTCTAATCCTCTGGCTATCATATCTCATGTATATAGCAAGAAATTCCAAATTTTTCATGACACATTGAAACAGCCTCTTAAAGAATAGTTTTTTTTTTAAAAAATTTGGGGAAGTAAGTTTTATTGAAATAAAAATATCAGGTCAAATAATATTTTAATTATTTTTAAGGATTTAGGTAATACCATTATACTCAGTCATGAATTTTGTTTAAGCAGAGAGTAGATCATGCAAGTATCCAAAGGACATTTATTTCATTTGTTTAAGGTCATAAAAATCACAATTCTGCATAGTTTTCTGCTTTCAAGGTTCCTAATGTATTTTCTATTTCTTGACTTCAGCTTACTTGGAATCCAGCCTACTTAGCAAACCGAATGTCACTTGACTGTATTTTTATCCAGGTAAAATATAGAGAGTGGTATTTGTGTTTCCTATGTGGAACACTCTACAGAAAAAGACACTCGATATCTGGATGTCTAAGAAACTTCATTCATGATCCGTCACAGCTCATGGTGTTAAAGAGACCGTGTCACCTGCAGGCAGTCCTGAAACTACACAGAAACTGTTCTTTTATAACTGAACTTAGTAATATATAGTACATTCCTTTAAAATATTAGAGACTCACAAAACAATTCTTTCTTTAAAGATCTGCATTAATAAAATCAATCACAGAATTCATCAACATCTCAATTACGAAGTCAATTAAAACCATCTGCATGTTGAATATTTTAAACATTTATGAAAATTGTGTTTTTCATGGTCAAAATGGTTATGTGACATAAAATTATATTTCTCATATTTGATGCCTTGGTAACTGTTCTTTATGTAATATTAATAGTACATCATAGAGATATAACTGGTCCTAATCATAAAAACGACATGCATTTCTATCACTGCTTTGGATTCTGTGGAACAAAACCAAACAGCAACTCTATTATCACATTATGAATAATGTGGAAGGAAAGGAAAATGCTATACACACATCACCAAGTGAAATAACTCTGGGTGGTTTGACTGAGAACGGCTTCCATTAGGCTCATGGGTTTGAATACTTGGTGTCCAGTTGGTGGAATTGTTTGGGAAAGATAAGGAGGTGTGCCTTTGTTAGAGGAGGTGTCGTTGTGGTAGACTTTGAGTTTTCAAAGACCTAGACTGGGCAGTCTTTCTCTGCCTCCGACATAAGCTCTCAACTTCTACTCCAGTGTCACGCTTGCCAGTCTGCTGCCGTGCTCCCGGCCATAATGGCCACAGTCTCACCTTCTGAAACCCCAAGAAAGCCCCCAATTAAATGTCTTCTTCTGTGTTTCCCTGACCCTGGTGTCCCTAGGAAAAGTAACTAAGACAAACTCAATAAAAGAAGATAATTTAGAATGTAAACAATGATCAAGAGAGACAAAGAACTTCTGCATAGTCCAGGGACAGAAAAAGCCTTTGACAAGTCCCAGCATCCCTTCATGATAAAAGTCCTAGTGAGAACACAAAGGGCACACCTTAACATAAAGATAATTTGTAACAAACCAAGTGCCAACAGCATCCTAAGTGGAGAGAAATGTAAATGATTTCCAACAAAATCAGGGACAAGACAGGAATGTCCACTCTCCCATACTTACTCAATACAGGACTTGAAGTCTTAGCTAATGAAGGAAATCAAGGGGATACAATGAGAAAAGAGAGAAGTCAAAGTATGCTTATATGAAGAAAATACAATTTTATATATTAAAGACTTCTACAGTAAATGTCTACAGGCAATAAATAATTCAGTAATACAGCAGGATATATACAAAATAACATGCAAAAATCAATAGCCTTCCCATATACAAATGACAAACAGACTGAGAAAGAAATCAGCAAAATGCTTTTCAAAACAACCTCAAAAAAATGGAATAATTCTAACCAAGCAAGAAAAATACTCAAATACTCAAATCTTTAAGACACTGAATAAAGAAATAAAAACAATACCAGAAAATGAAACTCCCCCCCATGCTTGGGGATTCAAAGTATTGTGAAAATGGCGAGCCTAGCAAAAGCAGTCTACAGATCCAACACAATCCCCAGAAAGCTTCTATACTTTCATATACATAGAAATAAACTTACGTACATTTATCCTGTCGTCATCATTTCCGTGTCCTTTCATCGTTCAATAACATTCTGTTATAGGTGCATTATACTCTGTTCACTCATTGTGGATGGACTTTTAGGTTTCTTAGAGTTTGCGGGCACCATGAATAAAGCTGTTTCTGAATATGTGTATACAAATCTCCATGTGGACCTCTTATTCCATCCTTAGGGAAATAACTATAGGAAGAAAGGTTTGGTTATAAGAGAGCATGGATTTATTTTTTAGATTTTATTTAAATTTTTCATACAATACGTTTTGATTATAATTCTTTCTCAAAGTTTCTTTCTGATCCTTTCCACAACCCAACCCACAAAAAAAGTCACAGTAAAACAACAACAAACAAATATTAAAACAGACAATAAAAATAAGAAAAGAAAAATGACTATATCTATATGCACATACACATATATGTATCATATATATATTATATATACAAAGCAAAAAAACACTCACACAGAAAACACGGAATCTATTTGGAGTTATCCTAAGCATGGGGCTTGCCATGACGTACAGTTGATATACTCGGTGACATTCATCATGGGAGTCTACCTAGTTTGTACCTGTGCTGGTTGGTATACTTCACCTTCCTAAGTCTTCACTGTGGAGCCTTTAAAAAAAAAAAATTCTAGATTTGTAAGATGAGGTTGTATAAGCAAAACAAAAGTTCAAAGCAATTAATTTCTGGTTCACTAATACCACTGACAAGAAGAAATTAGCACTTCACTTTCCCCCATCCTTATGAAGCAATTGTTCATATTTTATAGATTTACCTATACAATATAAACTCTCTGTAGCAGACTACGTGAAAAACCTGAAATTTCCATCTCTAATGCTAATCTGGACGTTTGTACTAGGAATGCATTGCTCACGCTGTGCCCCTTCCTCTTAGCACAGAGGTATCAGTGGAAACATGGAGACACTGAATTTCCCATGCACTTTTATCAGAACCTGGGCGAGCAGGAAGAACTGGGGAAAGTGATACTGCAAGTGTACAAGGCTTAAGGTTCTTTTAACAGCAAAGCATAGGAAGAAGTCAGTCATTGCCAGAAGTATGCAGAAGCTTCCATGAGGGTCTGTCTCTCCAGCATCATTTCAATATCCACAGCCTTCCTTGAAAACACACAATTTAAATACTATTTTATGATACTATATCAACACAGCAGCATCTGAACATTAGCATGACTCACTAAGAAGACTCCACCCCCTTTGGTGCCTAATGTTCCTAGACCATTCTTTTTTTAAATATAGAAAACTGTTTCTAAGTTTCCATCTTTTTCTGCCATGATTTAAATATTGTCCTGGATTTTGGAGATTATGTAATATTATCAATAAATGAATGCTATCAGTTGTCTATGTAAATAACTATCTAGATTGACTTACCTCGGTGCCATGTATTTAATTTCTGTTTTTACCCCCATAAAGTATATTGAGACTGTGCCGCAAACAGGCTTTGGATGTCAACCTAAGTTTCTAAAGATCATTTTTAAGAGGTCATTTAGCTAATAAAACTGAAAGAACCCTGGGGAAACCTATTTTTCCTCTTCAAAATATTTTTCTTCTTAACTTTGTAAGTGATATTTTATATACAAGCCATTTTATATTCATTTATTTTAACCTGTTAAAATGTTTACAGTATTGTCAATATTTTAGCAGTTTTAGGATATTTTCCAAATTTTGTGCTTGAAAACTTTATTTTCATGCCTATATGCAAATGAAAACCTCTTCCCTTTTTAACTATTTAGAGACTTTTCAGTGATTAATAATATTAGTTTGGATGCTTTGAACTGGATTCCAAAATCTCTCCAGTCCCCTGGCCAGCTTTTATTTTGCTAGTTAAGAAGCATTTACTGTTCTGTCCATTCCTGCAGGTGAATTCTGAAACCCAAATAGATCAAGGGTCCCCTCTGCTGGCAGAACTACAGACAAGAAATCAATTCTAAGCACTGTGTCTGGCCTACCAGCACCGGGAGATTTGGGGCCAGAGAGGAGAGAATCTCAGAGACATAAGGAGTGGGTTCTGGGAGCAAAGGGAAGATTTGAAAATGTTAACATCCTAATCAAAGCTCCATAACGTCACTTTACACATTACAATCCAACATTTGGATTACTGAATATTTTATAGTTAAACTATTCAATTTGGTCAACATAGTAAGCCTAAAAAACAAAATCTGATTGCTAATAATCTTTTGAGCAAAGATTCTTTTACAAACTTCATTGTCACTATACTAATTTTAGATTTAAAAAGCTAATATTTAAAAAATTTAGATCTCCAATTACCATTTTATCTAAGCTGTGCTTACAAAATTTCACTAATTTCCTCCATTAACTCAGCTACACATTCAACAAATATTTCCTACAGACATATGAGTTTTGCTAAATGCCTATGATATCCTGAATTACTATAACATTGATGATGGTAGGCATTTTACTAAGCAATTTCTTTTAAAAATGATTTGTTATATGGAAGACAATATAGGTCTACAAGAAGTCAAGATAGGGATATTGTGGCTGGATTCCACTGTGCCAGCAGAAGTGGGATTTTAAGGAAGGGGGATGGTGTTCTGGGAGTTCCAGAAGAGGTTTTTCTTGCTCAAACTTTTTTCAAATGAAATATGAAATATGGATCTAGGGGAAAGACTACATGAAATGAATAACATAGTTGGTGTGGCATAAATACAAGACCGACATGTAAAAGGATAAGTTAGATAAGAAGAGGTGGGAGGGCATTAGCAAGCAGTTTTGGTTGAAGACCTACAGCATTTTCAGGACTGTGGTAGGTTGCAGGAGTTGGTGAGGCAATATTTTAGGCAGAGTTTCCAGTAAAACCACTGTCCCATTAGATCAACAGTGATGACCCTAACGCAATAACCTTCACAACACCATGTGGACACAGAGAAGAGGAACATATAAGAAAATTTCAAGAAGGACTTACGTGCCGTGAATAGTAACATATAAAAAAGAAATGATTTTGAAAACAGAACCTCTTTCTCTCTTATGTATGTTGATTGGAAAGTTCTGAGATTTTTCTTAAGCAAATACTGGGTTGCCTATTATTCATGATCTTGCCACCGGTCTGCCTCAGACTCCTGCATCATTCATCAGTAATTATTGACAATGTCTTCACCCTCTGAGGACAAAATCCTTCAAAGGCAGACACTACTTCCCTGAATTCATTATTTCTATCCTGCTTTTTTGTCAATCCACAGTCAGTAGCACAGAGCATCAGTATTAAACTGGAAGATAAACAAATAACCCCAGTATCAAAAAGGAAGGAGATTGTTTATAATTATTGT
>NC_022017.1:44392599-44393988 GCF_000317375.1 Microtus ochrogaster | reverse complement strand
GGTTGCCTATTTGCACCTGGTGCAGCTCACCTTTTCCTCGTAGCTTCAGTTCAACACGCACTTCTACATCATCAATATCAGTCATCTATGTTGACGGTAAACTAATTTTGCTGTGCTCTGAATTGTCCTCTACAAGTCATGTGCTGAAAGTTCATCTCCACTAGATGGCATCAGCAATTGAGGCCTTTGGGGAGAGGTGATGAAGAGATGAGGGGCTCCTGCTAACAAACTGACTGATGTCTTATAAAACACAGGAAGGGACTAGTCCCCTACTTATTTCTTCTATTCCTTCATTCACGTGAAGACACAGAATTTGCCCCAGAAGAGGAGGAAGCAAATGCATTTTCTCTTCTCTCGGAGTCACAGACAAAACCCTCCCAGAAACTGCTAGAACCACAATCATGGGTTCCCAGCCTCCAGAACTGTGATAAGCAAATTCAGGTGTTTTACCTACAAATGATCTGAGACACATTATTGAGTGGGCCAATGATCTTCTACAGAGGACTTACTTAATTCAGAACAAAATGTCTTAGGCAGGTAATAGGCTATAATGTCATAAAACTAAGCAGGACTAAAATAAGAACAATTAGAGGTTCAACTTATCAACCCTGTAACAGCCTTCAGAAGTTGTCAGAAACCATGGAGGATAGGCTACTCTGCTCTACAACTTTGTCGTTCTAAATTAGTTGTTTTCTAATCTTGCTCAGGAGTTTGCAGTTGCCTCCTGATTTGATGCTGTCATGTTTATGGAAGGGCTGGGATAACTCAGTGGATAAAGCAGTGGGCATGCAAGAATGAGGTATGGAATTTAATTCTCCAAAACCCCCACAAAAACTGGTTAAGCATTGTGGCCATCTGATATCCCAACACTTTGGAGGCAGAGAAGGGGGAGCCAAGACAAACTGATTGCCTAGACTAGCCAATCAGCACTCTGAATTTAAATGAGAAGTCAGCCCTAATAAATAAAGTGGAGAACAGTTGAGGATGATACGATGATACCCGACAACTACAGCTCTCCATGCACACACACACACACACACACACTGCATCCACACTCTGGTGACCCACAGATGTGTAAATATTCATATAAACATACACACACACAGAGAGAGAGACCACGCCAACCAATACACATGAAATATAAAATCATTTTAAAATATATGGCTAGCTTAGTATTTAAGGAGACAACTAGGAGGTAATATACATTTGCTAGTATTAAATATATTACATAACTTATACAAACTCAGTGGACTCTTGGTAATGTTTTTGTCTGAGAAGTGACATATCCAGGTAACTCTGGCAATTTAACAAATATGTACATGTATGCACACATATTTACAACCACAACTGAAAACTGATATCCTCATCTATACTAAAGGTATAGAGCAA
>NC_022017.1:44381794-44392499 GCF_000317375.1 Microtus ochrogaster | reverse complement strand
TGTATGCACACATATTTACAACCACAACTGAAAACTGATATCCTCATCTATACTAAAGGTATAGAGCAACAAGAGAAGAATGTTACAGACAGAAAAATAAAATATTTAGCTCTTAAATAGAAAAATCAACAAATTTGACAGAAAGTAAGGTGGTAATACAAGAGTATTCAGAGGGTGGAGAGGTAATGGGGAGATGATGTAATTGTGTTATAATCTCAAAAAGCAAAAGTAATGATTTTTTTAAAACTGATGATACCAACTGCTTAGTAACCCTGAGTTCAGCTTGTTCAGCTTTGTAGTTCCAAGATGTTCTTCAATGATGTGGGAGAGTCTTTTGTTTTGTGTTTATTTCATTGGTTAATAAAGAAACTGCCTTGGCCATTTGATAGGCCAGCCCTTAGGTGGGTGGAGTAGACAGAGCAGAATGCTGGGAGGAAGAGGGAAGTGAGGCAATCGCCATGCCTCTTCTCTCTGGGTCAGACGCTATGGAGCCAGCCACTAGGTCAGACATGCTGAATCTTTCCTGGTAAGCCACCACCTCATGGTGCCACACAGATTATTAGAGATGGGCTAAGAAAGATGTGAGAATTAGCCATTAAAAGGCTGGAACTAATGGGCCAAGCAGTGTTTAAATGAATACAATTTGTGTGTTGTTATTTCAGGTAAAGCTAGCCGGAAGCCAGGAGCTGGGTGGTGGGAGGCAGCCCGCAGCTCCATCTATACTTCAACAGTTAGTAGGCTTCTTTGAAAAGAACCTGATGTGGTTAATAGAACATAGCAAAATTACTTTGGATTCCAGATTTATATAATTGTTACTGAGTTGACATTCATTGTACATTCTATTAACCATCCCTTTTTTTCAAGGCTTTATTTTGTATTGAAAGGCATGCTCATGGAACACACACAGTGAGGGTCAGCATGCCAGGCTCCAAAGATGGAAAAAAAGTGT
Source organism: Microtus ochrogaster (assembly GCF_000317375.1). NCBI lineage: Eukaryota > Metazoa > Chordata > Mammalia > Rodentia > Cricetidae > Microtus > Microtus ochrogaster. Next base: position 44,391,550 of record NC_022017.1, on the reverse strand, counting down.
GGGTCAAAGATGGACCTGAGGAAACCATTAATCCACCTTATAAGGTCATGATACATTTTCATATGTTTGCATCTGTCTTGGAAGTTGATCCCACAATCCTCGTCTTTACTTTTTACCATGAGATAAACAATTTATAATGACAATTACCTTGTTGTTGCTGCTGTATGTTCTCACAATAAATTTAATTCTAACTTTCAAAAAAAAATATTTAGCTCTTAAGAGAGGCAACTAAGAAAAGAAAAAGTTCTTAAAGAGAATTTAAGTTCTTCGAAATCACAAAAAGTTTGAGAGGTCCCAGACAACACAGTGAAACCTAACTGAAGTCAGGAAGCAACCTACTGGGTGGGCCACCTTGGGCAGTCAGTAAGTATCTTGATAGAACTTGATTGGGGACATGAAAACATAATTCAGAATTAAGATGATGTGATGCACTCACGTAAGTGGAGAGAGAGAGAAACTGAATGGCATCCAAATGGAAAAGCCTGCATCTATCATAAGAAGAAATGGTGACTTCACAATGAGCCACAGTTTATTATAACATGCTAGAATCGTCTTTGCTTGTTTTCACTATGTATTGCTATACACCTACTATGTTGGAATAAAATCTTTATGTTGGAGAGAGGTTTGGAACAGATTTTGATTCATGAATTTTTGCCTTTTCCTTATCCCTACTTATTGGAATGTGATTGTTACTCATAGAAACATATTAGAATACATAGTCACCTGCAGATGGCGCTGATTGGGAAGGTTGTAGAATTTTCAGAGTTAGAGTTTTGCTGGACAAAGTGTGTCCACAGGGGTAGGGCAAGGCAAGTCTTGCCGTGTATAACCTAGACCCTCTCGTTATTCACTCTGTGCTTGCTGGGTATAAATGCAACGTGACCACACGAGTTCCTCCTGCCACCATGACTCCACTGGCTGCTTCTGTGTCTTCCCAGCCATGATTGTAAAACCTCTGGAACCATGAGGCCAAATAAATGCTTCTTCCCTTGAGTTGCCTTTTCATTTCTTACAGTATTTATCACAGTAAGAAGAAAATAACAAGAACAGTAATTCAGCCAGAAATGATTTTGCACAAAACATCCCCCATCATTCTTTCTTTGTGGATCATGTCTTTACTGTGAATGATGAACAAACACAGTAAAACAAGGACAATGTTTTATCCAATGTCAAGGGAAGGAGGATTAAGATACATATGATACATACATTATGATACACTATGAGGACTAAGCTTTCAAAAGACTTTTTGTAATTATTACTATTATTTATTTTAGGATGAGAGTATACTATTCCTTGAATGAAAATATCCAGAAGAGAAGAATAAAACATTGGTTTCAGGATAAAAATAACATGAAAAAGACAAAAGAATATAATGTAAGAAGAGAAGTAGAAGAAGGCAGAGACAATAGAGGATGACTCGATGCCTGGAAAGCATTTTGAGTTTATAAATGACAAGCTGCAGGAGAGTAAAAATTACTATCTTTAAAAAGTGAGGGATAGTTTTCTAAAATGAGAAAAAAATTTATATAAGAAAATTCAGCCACTTACTCGACCTTCCTTCACAAGGTCCCTGGTACATAGACAGAGAAGGACCCAATGCAAAAACACACAAGCTACAGATAATTTAGATAGATCTTTCTTGGTTTCAAAGAATATTTTCTACATTTTAAATAATCTTGGTTAGTTTTCATTGAGTTTGTCTTCCTGCTCTACTTAAATGATGTCCCGAGTCAGCAGTGGATTTCCAGGAGAAGACTGAACAGAGAGCTGTGAGACCAGGATTCTGTTCATTGTAACAGAGAGCTGTTTCAATGTTTATTTACTTGTTTGTTTGCTTTTGGTTTAGAAGTGGTGGTGCCCTTTCGTAAGTTACCTCATTTACAAACCAGACAGAATTCATAGCCAAGTTCCCAACTCTTCTCTTGCTATCAACTCACATTTAGGCCATACGCCCTGCAGAGAGTATCCATATGATATTGCCATGGTATCCAAGCCAAACACTGAGGTCATTATCACTGTAGACAAAACAAAGAGGGGGAAGGGAGAAACGTTCTTTGCACAGAGTGAATCCAATGAATGATTATGTTCTTTTTTCTTCTTTCTTTAAAAATGTATTTGTTTGTTTTTTCTTTTTTAAAAACCATCTTTTTTCATTTGACATGCCTATCCCAGATTTCTAACTGTGAAGTTCAATTCCCACGTTAGTGACTTCCACCCCAGTGACTGAGAGTTTTACAAGCCTGACCGTCATTTCTCTGCTGTTCCTCACTCACTAACATCAGGAACACCCATTACTCCAGCCCAGGGGACTTCTTGGGAAATACCAGGCATCAGCTGATGGCCACTGTTGAAACCCAGCCCAGACTCTGCTTAGAAAAATGTGCCAGAAAGAGAGCAGAACTCTGCCGCGTTTATATTAACCAAGGTAAAACAATTATAAGAAGGGACAACCTTGGTCATAACATGCACTGATTTGGTGAGAACAATTCTGTCATCCAAAGTCACTACAGTGTCATCCTTAAAATGTTTGGGTCTCATCTCTCCATCATTGGGTGGGGTAGCTTCATGTGCAATTGATTGAGCAAACATTCTTGGGGATTCTAAGCATGGCTTCTGCAACAAATACCTTGAAAGAAAGGATAAGAACTTTAACAACCTGCTCTGAGTGTTTTCAGCTGGAGTCATATGAGCTTACAGCACCAAACCAGAAAAGGGTCCAGCTGGGTTCATGAGCAGGTAGAACCCACTACTACAGCAACCCAAAGGTATGCACTTTTGTTGAATAATATTTTGTTTTTCAGTTTATTGGCTTTTGCTAGACATAGATTGAATTGATTTTTCAGTAAAAACCCAAAGAATTAATTTCACTGCTTTCAATTCACTTCCCAGGAATAATCACAGTATAAATTTTACTGTCACTTTCTTTCCTCTCCATCTTCTACTTGAAAGGGGAGACAACATGATGTGAAGCTAACAGTCAACTTAACCTAACCGAGAGTCACCTGGGAAGAATTTTCTAGATTTGGTGGAACTGTAGGGGATTTCCTTGCTTAGGTCAATTGATCTGAGAGGAGCCATCCTAGGTACGGGCAACCTCATTTCATGGACCTAGTCCTGAACTGTTCAAGAGAAGAGAAACTGAGATCATCAGAAGCAAGTGAGGAAATGAGCACACATTCACGTCTCTCTAATCTTGTTGGTAGATGAGGGTTGACCAGACGTCTCAAGTTCCTGACATTGTGAATCCCCCACAGTGATGGACTATAACTGGGAATTGTGAGCTCAATAAACCGTTTAGCCCCCAAACTTGCTGTCATCAGGATTTGGATTTTTTTTTTTTTTGGAGTAGAAATGAAACTAGAATACATGGGGTATTTTATTAATACGAGAAAGGAATTGGAGGATTGGTAAGAGCCACATAATTTAAAATCTTTCCATAAGACATAACAAAAATATATAAAAGGAACAATTTATTTTTGTAAGTAATAAAGCTGCCAAATCAAAGTTAAGTAGTGGGAAAGTGATAATATATTTTATGAGTTCAAAAAGCTTATGAACACTAACAAAAATTTGAAAGTTCAGAGCTTGTTATCTATGTAGGTAAGTTGCTTCTGAAATGTTAAAAATATTTTGTGTAATTTTTGTTTTATGTTTTTAAAAGTTATGTTAGATAGAGATGCAAATAAAATTTACCAGAATATATCAAACAGATACTCATACTCTATCAATGTAGTATAAATAAAATAAAACAAGTAAATATGAATGTAATTATAAATATTATGAAGTAGGCATGTAATATCTACATGTATTTTGTGTGTTATCTATTTTTGCTACTTATCAATTTTAATATTTTGAGACTAAAATTTGCAGGGTACTCATAAACCCATGCTTCTTATTCTACTCAATGGGAGTAAATAAAGCTTTGGCCTATGATATAGACATTTTAAGGCCTGTTCTTGGAGTATTTATTAATTCTGGTGAGAAAAGCAAAGTAGCCAAATGGAAAATGGCATAGCAAGTACACTCCCAAACATCAATCTAGTACCATAGAAAGTTTGATTTTTAAACCTTTCTCTCCCTAGTACTTATTTCTCCACTAACTGCAATTCACACAGACCTGTGGAGGACATTCTTCTGCAAAATGCAGCTGCTGTTTTAATTTCCACCAGTTATCCGGTCAAAGGAGACATCACAGTGAAAGAATCAGGCCTAGCACCAAACTTCAGTCACTAATGGAGCTGCCAATTAGTGAAACATCCCTTCTTCTTAGTTTGTCCTTATAGGGTATATCTAAAAAGACGAGAAATCTAAGTTCCTATGCACATTTGCTGAAGACACCACTCACTTTGTATGCAGGACATAGAGAGACATCTTTCAAATGATCAGGAAATTCTCTCTACTCGCAAGCTTGCGCTGTGCCAGAAGGTGCTATGCAGTCTGCTGGGAGAGAAAAGAATCTGAGGTAGTCTTGCCCAGCGCTGAATTCTGCATGCTAAAATACCGACCTGTTGGTCAGATGTGTCCCCTGGTACAATAATGGTATAATAGTTATAGGGGTAATGAACTACTTTCTGATAGAGTGTTAGACTTGCTTCCTGGGAGGAATTTCATATCTGGCTCTGTAAACCTAGTCAAAAAGCCATGACTTGAGCAGATCATAGGCCATAGAGAGCATCCTAAACTTGTCATTTTGATAAATAGTCACACTGCTAAGTTACATTCTAAATATTAATGTTCATAGCCATTGATTTGTACTGTTTTCAGCTTTGGTTAGAGAAGCTTCCTTTTACAATGATCTGTGCTCACCTGAAATACGTTGAATTATGTCTCTAGAGGACCAATGATAAATCCAGTTATCAGTAGGATACATACTCTCAGTTTTTAATGTCACAGAATAAACATTGTCATTTAAAAATGTATGAAAGGGAGGACAGTAATGAAAGGCAAATCCAAGCATGGCCAAACCCCACAGGGAAAACATCAAGTGGTAAAGGTCCCTGTATCGCATCTGGGACTTGCAGTGGCCTTGTCTAGGCAACGATAGCTTTGGTAGCCCTTTCCCTCCAGCTCTACTCTCTTCACAGACGTCCCTTTGGTCATGGGCTGGTTCCCTTGTAGGTTGGTATCTTTCCTTGGGAGACTGAATAGAGAGACTGATTCACTGTTCTATTCAGTCCTCAATGTGTCCAACTTCTGAATTCAAGGCTTGTTGGTTTTGTTTTCCCTCCACAGGAAGAACCAGATGATAATGTTGTCTGTTTACATTGGTACCCATAGAGACTCTCCAAGCTTCCCTGCCACTTTGCAATTTCCAACTCATGAAAGCGGATGATGCAAATGCCAAAGATTGTGAGACAGGGGCAGGATTGTAGAAGCCACCAGCCCTTCGGTGGCTTTAGAAACTGTTGTTTAAGTACTGGCCTTATTCGTGACATGTCTGAGATTTGAAAGGGATAGTATGTCGTCACTCACAATCCTACTTGGCACGGATAAAGATGCAACAGCTGAGACTGTGGACTTATTACTGGAAGCTGGATTCACTGTGTCAAAGCCCCCACCCCCTCGAACTAAAAGGAGCCTTTGAAGAAGACGGGAAGACTGCACTTTCCACATCTTTCCTGACAATGTGCCCTTTGAGGTTCTTTTGATGTAGCTGAGTTTTATGAATTACTGAAGAAAGAACTTACATGAATAACTGCAGGGGTCATAAAAGTTTTTTTATATAAATGTCCATATACCAGGTTGCAATCCTAAGTACTTATATTTTGAAGTGCCTAGGTTTTCCATTTGTATACATATTTACACACACACTTGGGTCCTTTCATTCTTTAGCATATGTGGTGCTGTATATAACATTGAATGTATTTTTAAGGAGATTGATCTAAGAGCAACATGAAGCACAATTAATAAAATCTCGGACAGAAGAATTGGGATTCAGCCTGAAGATCAGAAAAGCAAAACAGCCAGCCACTGACTCTAACCTCTACCTCAGTCTGGAATGGCGATCCTGCCTCCAAAAATCTCAAAATGAGACTGAGCCTGAAAGCAGTCTCCTGTTTTATAATCCTCTCCAGGGCTGGGATTAAAGGTATGCACCACTGGGATTAAAGACATGCACTACTCAGTTTCTAGGGCAACTAGTGTGGCTACTGGGATTAAAGGTGTGTGTCATCACTGCCTGGTCTGTAAGGTTGACCAGTGAGGCTGTTTTGCTCTCTGATCTTCTTGCAAACTTTATTTATTAAAATACAAATAAAATGCCACTACAGCAGCATGCCTCTGTTGAGAGCCCTGTTCTAATATTTGTAATTTCTGTAATTTCCTTTCAGGAATCTACCACAAATACTTGGGGACATTGGTCCCTAGCTGATGGGTACCTTTAAAGTCATCTTCCTGAGAGACTTTTCACGTTCCCCTAGCCAATCACTAACAATCAACTGCCTTCTAGTTATATCCTAAGATATAACTATGCAAATTATAGCTGGCTTTAACGAGCAAAGAGAGGGCCATATAAACATGCCACTGGTATCACATTCTTCCAAATGTATGTACTTGAGTTTTCAGTCATCCTCTTTCTCCAATACACAGTAGAGTCAGGACACAGATCCACCAGTAACGGTGGCTCCTGATGTCAAGTTAAGGTGACTGACAGTGCAGACAAAATCAGATGCAAAAATACCAAGGTAGGCGAAAACAGATAAAACTCTCTAATACAAATATCACTGAGGAAGCTGAAGAACAAAAGTGGGTTGTTAATTATGTGGAAACCCAACGGGACACAAATTCAAAAGCCTCTTCTAACTAAAGAATCTGTAATGTTCAGAGATCACTGAGAAAAACCACAGAAGAATTGTTTCAGATGCCTATTTAGAAGTTTCTGTCGGGTAGCAATGTGGAGAGCATGCTTTAGCACATGCGTGTGAATAGGATATGGGTTGAGAAGCCATCATGTTTCACAGGTGCGGTGCCAAATTAAATCTAAGCATAATAACATGTTTACTTCCCAAAGACAGCAGCACAGATACCAAGACCAGCGGTGACCTGAGTCATGACCAAAACTTTCTTTTGAGGCCAGTTGGGGAAATGTGAAGAATTCCGTGCAAATTAGCATAATACATAATATTCTCACAGTTTCATTCATCTATTTTTCTCAAACACTAAGGGGCTGCAATGCGGGATTATTATTCTGTATGTGGAGAAGCACAGAGATGGCAATTGTGCTTTTTTTTTTTTTAACTTAAGAGAGAAGAGAAATTGATGGTGCTTCCTACCACTCAGAAAAGACCAATCAGCTCAGAGAACCTATAGGTTCTGAGTCTGCTATGCCAATTCTACATCTGGATGGCTCTGATCTGAAAAATAGAATAGTAACTCTGACCTTGATAGACAGTTATAAAAATTACACAAAACAGTTAGCAAGCACACGGGATAGCAAGAATTTGATAGCGGTTCTTTAATAAATACAACTCGAAGTATTTTATGTTGGCCTTTAATTTATTTAAATCATTCTGTCATCAGCTATCTATTTTGGGTATAATTATTTTAAAGGCAGTAGATATGTAACCCTTTTAAAATAACATTTATAAATTTCTCTGATTGCAAAATAATGACATAAAGAACCTCAAAAGTATGAAAACCACACTGACCCTAAGTACTTATAATGAACAGAGATTTTCATTTTTCTCACTTCTGTGTCTAGAAGAGATATTACAAAACGTATCTGGGGGTCCTGTCATATATAAACCTTAAAATAATCAGGGAATCACTGGGTGAATACAGAGTAAAGATGCCTGGAATTATGTGGAGAAAAAATTACAACCAAGGAGAATTCAATTATAGCATTCTTATTTCATAGATGTTGACTGAACTTCCTAGCAATTTGGAAAACATGCCTTGTTAAAAACACTCAGTAGCTAGCTATATGATGGTGGGAGCCCTGAAACGGATAAGGTCATACACAGCTGCAGCTGTCAGAATGATGGTATCAGAGGTGATTATCAGGCATCCAAGGAGGACAACGGAAGGCAGAAGCACCAACAGAGAACAGACAAATGTCAAGAGACTTAGAAACAGAGGGTGAAACCCTCAGTTATCTTATCAGCAGACTTGCTGAGAGACAGCCACGTTGTTCTCATGAAGAAGTTTCCGGAACTCAAGTGCTTTGAGGTTCATGAGGAAGCCTGGAAAATCCTAGGCCCTAACAGAACCTGAAGAAAGAAATCTACTTCAGAAATCTCCCAAGGCGGATGAACTAAGGAACCGCATATGCAATATGTTTAACCGCAAGCATAGGGTATTTATGAGATGATGTATTAAACTACAATGAGACAGTATAGGACCAGTCCGAAAAGAGATGATGAAGTTCCCTCCCAGACAGTTGTCTCCCTAATGTAAATCTCACTCCGGTCCTTCTACAGTAGGTGTGTTTTCTCTCTATTCAGTGGAGACAATAGTCTTTTGTCCTCTTAAAACCAAATTTAAATCAGTTTAACCACTCTAACTGGCAGCATTACTAATGTATCAGAAATTCCTTACTCAAATTACCTCGAGTGGTTTCCCTCTTCTATTACTTCAGTGCTGCATTCCGTTCCCCTGAAGAAGTCTGAGTTCTTTTCTACATCTAACTACTACCTTACCCAAAGCCCTCAAAGTATTCTTATGGCTCCTTGGATAGGATCCAAGGCCAAAGAAACTAGGACAGGACCTAATGTCAAACTTAAAGACTTCTGATTTTGGTTTTCACTGACCTCTCTCTTGTTCTAGGTCACAGAATTCTCTTCCCTACTATCAGGTATTTCGGAGCTTTAAAATGCTTCACCAGACTAGGGCTGTAGCTCTGCTGCTAGGGTGCTTTTCTAGCCTGCCCAAAGGCCTGAGTTCATTGCCAACACCTCATTACAGAGTACAGCTGCTTAACAAGCCCGTGTCTCAGCACGTGGGAGGTAAGGGCAGAAAGGTGAGAAGTTCAAAGTCATCCCAGAAATCTGTCTAGCAGCTACATGAGACCCAGTATCAAAAAAAAAAAAAAAAAAGTGGATTGTAATTTTTACTTTCATCGGATGCATTTTCTAGATTTCCCCCCTTACATTTTGTCTATGTAACCACAAATGACGACCAGCAAGACGGCTCAGCAGGTAAACGTGCTGGCAGTGAAAATTTGGCAATCCGAGTTTGATCCCCAGACATCACTTAAAGGTGGAAGGAAAGAACAGACTCCACAAAGTTATCTTCTGCCCTTCACATGCAGGCCCCTGTATGCACAAACACACATGGAAGAGAGAGAGGGGGAAAGAGAGAGAGAGAGATACTTTTTTATCTAAGACTATGAATGATTTATTCTTTTAGACAGTGCTTTTCATACTCAAATACTTTTTCAATTTCTATCCACTTAGTTGCTATTTTTATATTTTTTTCTACAGGTTTCCTAAAAATTCAGATTATTTTAGATAAGCTGCTATTATTTTTCCATTTGAAAAAAATCAATCATTATTTCTGATGTTCGTTGTTTGAAACTTCTCTCTTAAGAATCTACATGCAGAAAGCTTGGTCCCAGTGTGACAATATTAAGAGATGGTGAGACATTAAAGAGATGGCCTTATTAGAATTTGGCACAGTCCTTGGAAAAGATTAAAATAGATCTTTGAGAAGCCCAGTTAATCTCCATGACAAAAGCTAGTCTGACCTCTGACTTCTCTCTTTGGCTTCTCATTTCACTTGTGATCTCTCTGCCTCTCTGTCTCTGTGTCTCTACTGCTC
>NC_022017.1:44368725-44381374 GCF_000317375.1 Microtus ochrogaster | reverse complement strand
GATCTCTGGGAGTTCGAGGCCAGCCTGGTCTACAAGAGCTGGTTCCGGGACAGGTACCAAAGCTACAGAGAAACCCTGTTTCGAAAAACCAAAAAAGAAAAAAAAAAAGAAACTTTCACACACACATAGAAAGCAGGCTGTTTGTTAAAGAGTGTGAGCAATTTAATTCACAATAAAGTTTAATAACACCAAACATGTATGAATATCTGACTTAATACTATTGTTGTCCAGTGTTCTTTGTTTTTTTCAAGTCTGTTCTTTCCTCTCCTTCCTTTGTACTGGTGTTTACTGTATGATTTCCAGGAAATAAGATCATTACCTTGTTCACAGTAGTACCTAAATCTCCTTTTGAATACCTCCAGTCACTACTTGGAAGAATGGCAAGCTTGGTCTGAAGCATAGTATCAGTTAGAAAGATTTGTGGGGAAGTATGCAGAGGGTACTTTCAAACATCAGACAGACATCAGAACAGCACCATCCAAATCACAGACAGACACAGTGGCTAGGGCCAACAGCAGGAAAGACACCCATGGAATGAGACATGAGGGTTGATATTTGAGTTTTGTCAGAGATTTGGAAGATGCGTTTACACAATTTCTTCAGTTCTGCCAAGATGGTTATCTGTGAGTCAATGGCTCAAAGAGAGAGGTAAATGGCAAAGCATGTTCAAACCAGTCCTTCACACAAATCCAGTGAAGGGAAGATGAAACCCTGTGTAGCAAGAATTCAAATGACAGATAACATTTTCAACTTTACACTATTGAATTACTAAAAACTATAGGTTTTTGAAATATTGAAGGGGAAGGGGTAATTTAGAATCACCTGGCTGTTGCTAGTAAACTTACCTGAAAAAAAAAGTGAAATAAAAGTCTTCATATCAATTTATCAAAGGGAAAAAACTAATAGCATTAAGTCATGTACTTGACCTGTTACAAAAATGGGGGAAATATAAAGTAACATGAAAATCATGTGTGGTGCAATTGGTGGATGCTGAAAGTCAGGTAATATGAAACTATCATTGCACCACCAAAAAAAAAAAAAAAACAAAAACAAAAACAAAAAAAAAAACACTGAAGCTTAAAGCTAGAGAGATTATACAGTGCTTCAATTTCAAAAAACCTGAGATAAGTTCTAGCAATCCACATTGGACCACTCATATAGCTGCTGTAACTCCATTTCTATGACAATCTACATCCTCTCTGGCCTCACTGGGTAACCATACATATGGCATATATGCACACATACACATAAAATACATTTAAAAATCATGCAAAAAGAAATATTAAGATTAGTTATCAGACTGGCAAAATGGAGAGAGAAAATTACCAAAATAACTGATGTGATGTGTGTTTGTAGTCCATCAAGTGCTATGTAATAAATTAAATCCTAAAACAGAAAAAATAGATAATAAGAAACTCTCATAATTGATATTAGTTTGTAATCTTGTTTGGGAAGGGGAATATATTTTGTAAAGTATCCCATTTCCATTTTTTATCACAAATTCAATGCTATAGGTAACGATAGACTATAGAAGTATGAAATGATAGCTTACAGTATATGTGTCTAAGAATGATTTAGGGCTAAGTCAAAGTGAAAATCTTTTTGATGTATACTAATATATCCAACTATTCCCAAGATCTGTGGAACATTTTTCTTTCTATGTATTTTCTTGTCATCGTAGTAGTGAGAACCTTGTAAATCCTCTTTCCATCTTCTTCGGTTTATTGGGCTTTAAGGTTGCGTGTGTTGAAGCTGGAATGGCACCTCAGTATTTCAGACTACACTCGTGAAGATCTGGTTCAATCCCAGAAACCACATGGTGACTGACAGCTCCAGTCTCAAGAGATGCAACCCCCTCTCCTGCTCCTGGGGACACCGAAGGTTGGTGATGCTCAGATTTACCTGCAGGCAAAGCACCTACACACAAAATAAAATAGTTACTTTGAAAAATTTCACGTGTTACTGCCTTTGTGGCTAATTTACAAACAGAGCCTCACATCATATGAATTGGCTGTACTTTGTGAACACGTTCTTAATAGTTCTAGTCATTGCCTCCACCAATCACCTTGTGAAGTGAGAATTCAAAATTCTTGGTTTAGTTCTGAGTATTGGAACAAAGTCCATCTTAACTCTAGCCTACTGCCATAATACCTGCGCCCTTGCTTTGGAGAATTGGCAGGTGTTATTGTCAAGATGTATGTCATTTATGATTTGAAAACACAGCAACTTCCCTTTGTTCCCTCACTGCTTTATGAACTTGCCATTTTGGATCAAAAGAATCGATTCTTAATTAAAATAAATACCAAAATTTACTGTTTCCAACTTGCTTCCTTTATGGAAACTGATCATTATAATCGTCAAGGTTCAGGCGTTCAGAATTCTGGTTTATGGTAGAAAACTCATTTTCTAACTAATACGCAAGAATTGATTAATCAATAAAATTTAAACTTCTCTAAATCTTCTTGTCAAATATTGAGATGAAAGAGAAATAAAAGGGAACTTCAGAACCAAAAGGAAGCTAGCCTCCTGAAAACAGAGAACGGTTCTGATTAAAATATCTGCCATTTCTTCTGTAAATTATGCTAGGTTGGCAAAAAAAACAATCTGAGTTGATATTTATATAAGCACATTAATATGCATATGCGCTATTATGAAAAGATGCCAACTCTAGATGGTAATTATGTTTGTCATGAAAAGAAAGGATATCGTTGGGAACAGAATTAATGGAAATTTAGAGAAACCAGAATTTCCAAGAGCATGATTATTCACTAGGATAAAAAAAAAAGTCTTAGTTTAAACTTAAAGAAAAATCTTCTCAACTGCCCAAGGAAAATGAAGAGAATAAAATAGCTTAAACATTTCAAAACTTTTTGGTGCATATCAGATTCACCGTCTTAAACATTATAATCCTGTAAATCATTTCAACAATGGTTAAAAATTTTAAACATTCCAATGGGGGACAAACAAGAGGTGAGCCTAATATCTGCTTCTTCATTTTTCTAAGATAATTCTTTAAATGTTGATGAAGAAAACTGGATCATAAGCATAGGAAAGAGATTTGGATCTATTTGTATTTGAAGATCAAAGCCTTACAAGTACACAAAGACTAGGAATCCTCCATCTCCTCTTTGTTTCTTTATCAGCTTCTGTTCATTGTATAAGACGATTAGACTCTCATGCATCTGTTAGATATGTAGAGATTTCTCAGGTGGTGCAGTGTAGGGAGAAAGGGCATTTTCATCCATCTCAATCTATTTAAATGCTGAATCCATCACGCCACAATCTGCCTCACCTCCACTCCCCTACAGCTCTGGGCTGTGGAGGACTTGCTCAGGCCCCGGGAATGAGAGTTCTATCTGCAACAGTTGCCTGAGAAAGCAGTGCTGTTGCTTTTGTAACCATTAGACATTGGCAGATCACTTTTTCCACAGCTGACAAAGCCCTGTGCCAAGTAGGTAACAAGAGGGTAGAGCCATGTCTCCATACTCAATCCTGACAGGAAGGAAGGAACAAAAGAATTGGTAAAGTTTGGAGCCACCCATCTCTGCATATCTGGTGAAGAGCTGTTTTGCTGAGTCCAGCAGGTGGGTTCAAGTTCCCACCAATCCTGCCATTACAGGGGGTCAAAGTAAGTTAGATTGGTTCAAAAGCAGGGAAATAATACAAAATAACATTGGATGTGATTTTGGTCTTTAGAAAATCTTTACTACTGGATAGTATAGGCAGGTGATAGAGCCAGACACCGCTCTAAATAGAGACACATGCACTCAAATGCATTGCCCTGTAGAAAGGACAGAGGCAAGGCAATGATGAAGACCAAGTCCCAGCTTCATCCTACAGGATGAGCTCTTGTTTCATCCTGTAGAGGCTTTACATAGGAAGTGATGAGACTAAGCCTTGGAAACTGGGAAGAAAAAAAAAAAAACCTTCCCTTTTTTAAAAAAAAAATGTTTTTTCAAGACAGGGTTTCTCCCTAGCTTTGGAGCCTATCCCGGGACTAGCTCTTCTAGACAGGCTGGCCTTGAACTCACAGAGATCTGCCTGCCTCTGCCTCCTGAGTGCTGCGATTAAAGGCATGCGCCATCACTGCCAGGCTTAACCCTTCCCTTCTTAAGGTCTTCAATTTTCTATGTATCAGACCCTAGAGCAGAAAAATGCAACTTGTAGAGGCTCACTGCTGCAGGTGACTCTAAAGAAATGTCAACCGGAAGACTGACAGGAGTAAGGGAGGGATGTGACAAAGAGAGTCCAGGGAGCACTCCTAAGAAGCCTGAGTGACCATGTACAAGTCTGTAATCCCTCTGTTTAGGGGTTAAAACAGTGGGACTGGTGGTGCTTGCTTGCTATGAAGCTAGCTCTAAATTCAGCAGGAGACCATGACTCAAAAAATATAAGGCAGAGGGTGATAGAATAGGACACCTAAGGTCTCTCTCTAGCCACTTTGTGTGCAAAGACTGCACACACACACACACACACACATGCACACCTTAGCATATATCACACACATATATACTACAAACACATAAACATAAAAGTTTAAAAAATTATAAAACCAAAGCTAGTATTTCCTTATACACCTCCATATTTCCAAAACTTTCAAAGCATCAGTCATAACTCTAAGAGCTCAAATTATAAAATTCTTAAAACATCGGAAAATATTCATGCCATTGTACTCATGAGTCACTTAGTAAATGCTAAAACCTAATTTACCATAAATGACTCTTCCTATGAATATACAACTTTTGAGTGTTGGAGGGCACTGCCAGCACATGAAGGTACAACTGATAGGAGAAAGTATTACAAATGCCATCCAATAAGGGATTCATGTTGACAGTAGTGACTCATATATATTTGTGTACCTATAGTGGGCAGCAGGAGGGTTTTGTACCCACAGAAAAGCACCATGGAAACCAGAATGTTAGCACCCAGGCTTGTCTCTTCAATGAATGGGATGTGTATATGTATACATGTTTTCCATTAGAAGGCTGGGTGTGGATGAGGTTAATATCTTGCTGATCTGTACAATTCATAGGGTCAAGAGTCTCCCAGACTATTATGTTTATCCCAACTCTTCTTCCCTAGGACGTTATCTTGAGCATCATTTCCCAGTCATTAGAATCCATCCCTAGGGGGAATATTGCATACACTTCATAGCCTGCTAACCTCAACCTTATCTGTATGACCAAAACTTACCAGATCCTAGGCTGTTAAGCAATAGAACCCATCTTTATGGTAGAGGTCTCCTGTACTTTTGAGTTGCATCTTGTAGTTGCTCCTTATATGTTATTGTGTGCATGGGATTGAGATTGATTTCACCAGGAAACATTTTCCAAAATTGTATTATACTTGACTGTGTCTAAAATAAACTGCTGGGGTCAGACTCTGGAAGTCTGAACTGACGCTGGCTAGCTATTGATCCAGCTTTGGTTGTATTATTTTGCTTTCTGTGATTTCTATTTTGTTGTACTATTTTTAAATTTGAATCACACTTCCACCTTCTCATAGACGTACAGCTTGACTTCTTAATGCCAAAGTTAAAAATCATGAGTTTAATAAATTTAAATCTATAAACTTTTCTGTAACAATGCATTAATCTTCTGTAATACATGTTATACATTTTTACTTTTCATCATCTCAAAACATTTTTGATTTTTTTAATTTCCTATTAAATTTATAATTAACTACTATAGAGTAGAAATCCTACATATTTTGACATTTCCATGTTTTTTTTTACCTTTGTGTTTTTTATTTGTAGCTTACATGTGGGCTGGAAGAGAAAATATTCAGATACTCATTACTGGCATATTATAAAAATAAAAACATGTAACATGGTGATAGTAAATTTGTTGATTCTGCCAGGAACAGTCATAATAGCATGTGTAATGTCAAATCTAGTGATAATAACGTTCGTGCTGTTTTTAGGCTCACTAATATTCCACTAATTATATAATTTGTTTAAAATGAACTCTTCAAATATTCATGTGTAAAGTAGATTTCACTTATTTTTCCCATTTTTCAACTCTGTTAATTGTCTTCTGTATTTTGAAATTGTTTCTTCAAGAACATGTTTTTAAACATAAAGCAAAGAAAACCAGCCCACAAATTACAATCCCAGAGAACCTAGAGAACAAGGAGGACCATAAGAGAGACATACATAGATCTAATCTACATGGAAAGAAGAAAAAGACAAGACCTTCTGAGTAAATTGGGAGCATGGGGACCTTGGGAGAGGGTTGAAGGGGAGGGGAGAGACAGGGAGGGGAGCAGAAAAAATGTAGCATTCAATTAAAACTAATTAAAAAGAACATGGATACTTACAACAATTAACCATTTTCATCATATTAAGTAGTTTGTTTAATTGTCTATTAAATAATAATTTTCAGAAAATAGCCTCTAATCAAAAGTCTGTTTTATTTTTCTGCTAGCAGCAATACCACTTCAATTCTTTCAAAAATTTATAATTTACCTAACTTATCTTTTTCTTATTCTCTTAACTTCTATGAATTAATAAAAAAAACTAAAATGAGTTTATGGTAGTCAGCAAGCAGTTTTCCAAGATTTTTTTCCAGGCTAACAATTTCCACTTTATTATTAGAATGCTTAGAAGAGAAATAGGTAAACTTTTCTGCAGAAGGCCGTATCATACATACTTTCATATTTCCAGCCCAGTGAGTGTCTATCACAATGAGTCAGTCCTGGAAGTGTAGTGTAAAAGCGGCATCATTGATATTCAAAGCAAGCATGACTGGACTTGGCTAGTGGGTTGTACTTTGCTCACCCCTGGTTTAGATCACTGACATTTAATGTTATTATTTATATGGTTGGTTTAAATCTTCTGGCTGTTTTCTGTTTATTTCATCTGTTCCTTGTTTCTTTACACACTTCCTTCTCTGCTTCTTTTGGATTGAGTACTGTTCTTTGCTTCTCTTTATCCTTTCAATCAGCTTGTAAGAATGTAATCTGTGTTTTCTTCTTCCCTGTGGACAACTTTTGGCTTCTAATATATGCATTTAGTTATAGTGACTCCATTAAACTAATAGACTCCTGCTCCAAGTGTTGTGATCTCTAGCCATGTACATAGGCATTCCTCCAATCCACTGTATCAATTTTGTATCACATCTTACATTTTTAGAAACATGGTAAACCTGTTCAAAAAATAGATTTCATAGTATCAGATATCAGTAGTCATGAAAGTTTGATACTTTGAACGAAGAAAACAACATAACCACAAATGTGTTTCATAATGAGAAGCAATACCGTTCGTTTACTGAAAGTTCAAAATTTTGCTCTTACAAAGATGATTGGTCAGCAGTTAAGAACATTAGTTATTGAGAGGACCCAGTTCCCAGCATCTCTGTGGTGCCCCCATACCATCCCTAACTTCCAGTTTCAGGGAATCTTACACCCTCCTCTAAACTCTGCAGTCATCAGACAAATATGTAGTGTACATACTTACACACAATGCCCATACATCTAAAATAAACTAAATAAACCTAAAAAATAGAAATGATTGCTATAATCAGATATTTAGTCACACTTAGGTATGACTAAATATGAACTTCTATTAAAAGTACGTTTTTAAAAAAATCTGATTCAAATATCTTATTCCTTGTTTCAATGGTTTTGTCCGAACAACAGTAATGTGCAACATGATAAGAACACTGGGAAATATTCGTGATCACAACCAGATTAGGAAGATGTGTACAATATAGGCTTTCCTCCAAGGGAAAATTCAGATACACAAGGTGAAGAAAAAATTCCATTGAGCTCATAAACATGAAGTCTTAACTAATAATCATAGTAATCACTATCAATAGAACAGCTTTAATATGGCTGTGCGGGGTTTTCTGTAGCTTAGGCACACTCAAAATTTCTTTAATGTCCACATGTTTTTCACTTTATTCAGCAATCAACTGTGACATTTTGGGGCAATCTTTTCAAAAGGGTTCCAAAATGCAACAAAGTTAGCAGCAACCATCAATATTTCAATGGGAACTATTTCCTTATAAAAAATATTTCATAAAAGGTAATTCACATAGATTTAGCTTTTTTCATGCTTTTTAGACACACATGCTTTTTAGATACACTACATATTTTGGACCATTTATTTTAACTTTTCGGCATAGTAAATTTGCTACTCTACAGATGGATTTCTCCATGGCAACACACTAGTGCCTTTCAGCCTCCCTTACTGTATTTCCTGTCCACTATCATTTTTAAAAAGTACCTGGTATTCCTTTTTTGAAAGTAGCTACAATATCTCAATTAGAAGACATACATGATTTTTGCCTTTATGATGCGTGAGTCCATGTATAGCACCACTAAGTCCATTTATATCATCACTAAGATGATCTATGAGTCCATGTATTTTATCACTAAGTTATTTTCATCTTTCTCTATTTTGCTAGGAGTTAGTATGTTCAAAGCAAAGTCCCTTGCCTTCAAGTTCAGGACTCTTTGGCAGGCTTTGGTTTCACTAGTTCAAATGAACCTTTTCCACACCTTTTCAGCATGCTGCAGACTGTGTTCTGCTGCGTATCTCCTGGTAGCTCAAGATCCCTTGCTTCAGGTTTCAGCAGCAGTAGCCCATCAGTAGTTGTGAGTAACTCTTTGAAAGAACACTGACTCTTTCAATTTATTTGTACATATTCATGCTTCTGCTAGGCACTATACCCTTCAATAAGAATAACTTATTTTATGCATCTATTTTCTGGTATTGATTTCCAAAGACTTTATTTTTAAATCTAAAAAAAATGAATTATCTTTCACAATTTTTGTAAACTATGCTTGATCGTTATAAAGGTCAGACTAAGAAGACATTAGAGACCTGTATGCCAAACACTGTAAAGTAGTGCTGAAAGAAATTGAAGAAGACAAATAGTTTGCCCTTATAAAATAGCACCTGTGCATGCATTAAAATGAGTACCATTTAAATGTCCACATTAACCAAAATTATTTGCAAATTTCATGCAGTCTTTATCAAAAGTCACATTCTAAAATTCTGATGGAGCCACAGTTGTCCCAAAACAGTAAAAGCCATTTTATTCAATGCCAACAAAGCCAGAGAAACTATAGTATCTGATATAAAAACACAACTCATCAGTAATCAAAACCTCTTGATGCAAACATAAGAGCAGGTACACACATCAACACATCAGAATATAGTCCTGGATCTACTCACTGGCAGCCAACATAACCTTGAAAAAGCCATCAAGGCAATGTAACGGAGAAAGAAAGTCTCCAGTAAATACGGTTAGAACACCAGATACATATGGAAACATGAGATTGAATATTTCTCATTCCATATAAAAATCAACCCAAGTAGAAGATGTAAAGCTATAAAATGAATGATTATAACAGAAAAGCCCTTCTTGACATCCGTCTAGATTATAGTTTTCTGGATATAGTTCTCAAGGAATATGTAACAAAAGTAAACATACACTAAAGAGAACATTTTGCTAACTGAAATGAGTCAGGCACAGACAAAAATACTTTATATCTACTTATATATGGAATCTTTAAAAAGCTAATAGAAACAGAGACTACACAAGGGTGGTTAGCATTGCCTAAAAGGAGATAGTGGGGTTTAGAAAATGTCTCACAAATGATTAAAGACCTCAATTAGACACCAGGAACAAAAAATTTAGAAGATGAGGCTGAATAATAATAATAATTTTTAATAACCATCTATTGTATACTTGAAAACTGCTAAGTGTTTGTAAAATATTCTCAGGAGAGAAGGAAAATTAAGCGTAGGAGGTAATGAATCTGTTGATTTCCTTGGCATTCCATGGCAGTGACATGTGAGAATACCGGGTTGATGCATATGCTGTATGTATTTACTGTTTAGTTTTCTCGGACTTCCAAGAGTATGACTGAAACTCACTGGATAAGAAAAAGTCCCCTAAATTATTTCTAAGGCAAAAAATTTTATACAGTTGGCACCGAGGTTCTCAGGAGATGAGTTTGGTGGTTATGGAAATGGAACCCCAAGGTGACATATAGGAAATTTCCACACTAAAGTACAAGAGGCCTGTCTTTGGAGGGCAGAAAAGCACTTTCTATGATGCTGAAGAATTCTCTCAGTCTGCCTATTGGTGACTTTAAATGAGCTACAAAGTTAGCTGAAAAACAAGAGAGTTGAAAGAAAGCTACCGAGAAAGTGCAAGTTAAGCAGGTAGCTCACACACTAGGAAGCTGACAAGGGAGCCTAGGTTCCTGGGAATTTTGTGTGTGTAGACCTTGCTAAACGAGAAGCTAGCTGATTGCAATTAGAATTCAATGGGACTTTGACAAGGAGAAAACAATAAGATAAACTGAGCTACATCGCTTTGGGGGAAAGTAACTGTATTTTCTCAAAGAAATTAAGTGGAAATCGACATTGCGTGATAGGATATGCTTATCATCCAGAGGAAAGATTGTTAGGGATGTAGAGATTTCTGAGGAAGCAAGAGTAACTACCGAACCTCACAGAAGACAGGCAGGGCTATATATGCACTTGAGAAGACCACAGACCTGCTTCCAGGATTGTCCCTCCTGGGATCAGGCATGCTAACCTAGCTTCTAACAAGATAACAGGATGACGCTCTTCAGAATCAGTTCCGAAGTCCATCTTCTAACGATATCCCTCCAGTGCCCTCTACTGTCAAACTTTAAACCATTCCCGTGCCACACCACAAGAACAAGCTGGGGGATTTACATTCAAGAGGTAAGTAAGACATCAATAAACAGATTCCTTGGGCTTATTTCCAGGTATAAGATGAAACCAATCCCAGTTTTCACTTTCCCAAGTATATCTGTTGATGCTACTTTTTGAACCCAATCTATACCAAATTGAGATCCATTCAGGAAAGGAAAGCAACACCATGATATAGATATGAGAGAATTAAGAACTCCTTCCAAGGAATTGACTACTAAGAGGGAAAAATTAGTACCAAAGAACAGACAAATCTCTGCTGAGAACAAATACACCAGTGAGTCACTGGCTTTGAAGGGGATAAAGAATCCCCAGGTCAGACTGGAGACTTCAAACAAGGAAGGTTGTATTGGGATCTGAGAAGCCCTGACTAGGCTACCAAGGCCTTGGATTTTTGTGTGAAATCTCCATACAAGAGCCTGTTAGCTGTCTGACTTTCCTGCCCCCATTCTTTTTGCTACCATCTCCTATAACAGTGACTCTTTACTCCAGTCCTAAAGGTAGCAGAATTAGCAACCTTTCTTTGTCAGTCTAAGTTTGAGTGACACAGGAAAAGCATCGCTTTGGGTTTCCATGAAGCAGCTGTTCCCTTTACCTAGGATTATTTTAAAGGGAAACTTCCCTGTGATTCTGGTTTTTACCCCAGTTTGTCTTTTGGACAATAAAGACCGTTGGTAAAGAAAAAGAGAAAGGGAGACTTTGGATGAAGAAAGTTCCCCTCTCGGCACTCTGAGCAGTCCTTGCTTTCTCATGGATTTGGGGTTGATTTATTTTATTATTACCTCTACTCTGATAAATTCAAAAGAAGCTCCAGACTTACATTGATATTCTTTATGTTTTATTATCTGCCCTAAGCATCTGACCTTTCCTGTACTTAAAGAGCAATGGCAGTATTAGTTTGTTTATTTATCTTCCTTTTCATTGAAGTCTATGGGACGTATGAGCAAGGGTTCTGTGTGTCTCTTGGTTTCTACTATAATTTTGTTGCTTAAATTGCCTAGATCTCTAGAACATTGTGGTCTTCCAGAGCTTAAGCACCAAAGCAAATTAATTCTCTTCCAAATATCCAGATTCATCCCCAACTTATTGTCTATTTCTTGTTTTGAGTGTGTATGGACTTCATGTTTTTATTTTCATAGTGTGTGTGGACTTCAAGTTTTTATTTTCATGTTATTTATTTCTATAGTGCATGTGTACTTTATGTTTTATTTATTTGAACCACCACTGAAATTGTTGTCACATTCTATATTTATGGCCAGGGCAGTGGCTCAAACATACTATTTTGTTATTTTGAAGACTGCTAAGTGTTATTGTTTCCACCACCCGAAGTTGCCAGGATTCTGGCAGAATGCTCAGTCACCCCAGACACTGGCACTTTCAAGGTTCTATGGCCACAATTACACCATCAAACATTCAGGCGACTTACATAGCCACCCAAGGGGGATAGGCGTGCATGTATTTGCATCCTCCTCTAGGTTGGCATTCAGTCAGATGAATACTATTTGTTAAAGATGCTCTTTTTTTTTCAGTGTGTGTTCCTGGCTTCTTTATCAAAAATCAGGTGTCTATAGGTATGTGGATTTATATCTGGGTTTTCGATTCAATTCCATTGATAAAGGTACCTGCTTTATCATGACATAGCCTTGTGTACAACTTAAAATAGGGAACGGTGAGACCTCTAGCTGTTTTTTTGTTGTTTAGGATTTATTCCGATTTTTGTTGTGGTTGCTGGTTGCTGTTTTAATAAGAAGCTGAGAATTGTCCTTTCAAGCTCTGTAAAAGAAATAGGTTGGAATTTGTTCTAGAGCTTTGAAATGTGTATGCTGTTAAGTTGCTAGTATGAAATCCCTGCAGTTTTTAATATAGCTTATAGTGCTAGGTACTTGCCCCTTAGAGCCACTTTCATTGTGTCCCATGAGTTCAGGCATTTTGTGTATTCATTTTCATTCAATT